>NC_056561.1:45317224-45407499 GCF_013358625.1 Macadamia integrifolia | reverse complement strand
TCAACACAATCTCCCTTTTCTTTCTTAATATATGAAAACTTCTTTCCTTCATCTTTTTTAATTTTTGAATATAATTGTCCCAAATTAGTTGGGTTAGGTGGAAATGATTTCTATGAAAAAATATATATTTTTATATATTCTGATATGAAACATAGCCAAATCCCACATTCCATCAAATACAAGAAAAGAGGGAAAGAGTTCAAAAGAAGAAGAAGAAGAAGAACAATCACAGAGGTTCACATATCCTTTCTCAGGTTGACTTAAAAGACATATATAAAAGCTGCTAAGGCAGCTTGGATTACAACTCACACAACCTCAAAATCCTCACATTACATTTCAATATCTAAAAATGTCAGAAACAAAACCCATACCATTAAGCCTATAATAACTTAGTTAGAATACAAACCCAAGCTAATTTCATCTGATTAGTAATACCCTACCCATTAAACTCAAAAATAAAACCCTAAAATTATTGCCAAAGAAAAGGGTGAACACTTCAAGTTGATACTTCTAAGACTACCCATTATTCAAACTCTCAAACTCAAAACTAAAACAAAACCCATTTCAAACTAACCTTTATACTTTATAGCCTACAAAAGGAAAGCTTATTATTTCAAACTGAGATGTCACGAAGTGCAAAGAAGAAGAATAGCTCTAAATCAGGAGGAGAAAAGAAGGAGATGGGTGACCTTGGTGATGACCAGTTTGGAGCTACTCTTCTCTTCTTTGGAGCAGGTGGGCATGATAGAATATCTGGTATCCGAAATCTCTGACCTTTAGGGGTTGAGCATCCACTCATGTCATTGCTGTTATTGTCTCTGTCTCTATCTGCCTTCTTCAATGTTTCATCAAAATTTGTGGTGGCTGAGCTTGAACTGCTACAAGCTAACTCCACTGATTGCCTCTTGCACTGACTTCTACTACTTCTACTTCTACTTCTTCTTCCTCTTCTTCTTCTACTACCAGTTGGAGCCATTTGAGAAAGAAACCTCGACTCACTTTGGTCAAAGTCACTTTTGAAAAACCCTTTTGTGTACTTCAAAAGCCACTAATTTTGACAGCTTTTCTGAAGAAGAAAAAAGAGAGCCGTTAGAACTTAAGGGTGGAGATGCACTCTTCTTGGCTAGAAACTTCACCAAACGATCCACAACTGAATTTCTCACCTATATGAGACCTTGGAAAGCTATAATCTCTATCCAAAAAAAAAAAAAACCCATTTAAGAGAGAGAAATCCTGGCAAAAGCCATTAAAATCATGGCCATAGAAGACTAAATTCTCCTCTCATGAACCACCAAACCTTATAAATTAAAACCCAGTTCACTCTGAAGCTTTGGAAAACCCTCATAAAACCCTAAAAGAAAAACTCTAGAGAGAGAGAGAGAGAGAGAAACTAAGAACTTGATCAATAAAAGCGTGCAAACAAAATGACAGAAAAGTTTTGTCGATCTTACCTTCTTTTATTCTTCTTCTTTATCTGTTGGTGGCAAAAAGATTCTAAATCTGACGGTTGTAAACACATGTGGGCTTAAGTAATAATAAGGGAAAGATAATAATTACTAAAACTATGCTTATCGGGGAGGCTGCCCCCTGCCCGCTGCCCGTGGATGTAATTGAAATATAAGAGCGGGCCGGGCAAAAGGGCAATATACCGTGATGGAAGGTGACGGTGATCAGTTGCAGAGCGCCGACTGTCCTTCGAATTTTAATTTTTCTTCTGCCTTTTGGGTCTATTTTGCTTATGTGGGTCAGGATTCTTAATGTGACACGTAGTCCTTAAGATATTTGCCGTTGGATCTTCTTTGGATTCTTTTGGTGGGGATCCCGAGGACCGTCGTCCTATGTTTTGTTTTGATTGATCTAATATCAGTGTAATAGTTACTATCCGTACGTACGTGTTTAGACTTTAGTGTTCCTTTGTTTGGTGATCGTTTGATACTTTGAATGGAATGGAATCCTGCACCAAAAGGGTAGAGAGGGGGCTACCGGTCACGTTTGTATAAAGGGTACATATGGTCATGGTCGGATCCGGCTCCTCTCCATACTCCATAGAGCCTAGGGATTAGAAAATGATCCTAAGGTGCGAGGAGATGGGCCACATCCCTAGTATCCCAACCTTAGGATCACTCACTTTGGTCTTTGGAGAGAAATCTTATCCCACATGACCCATATCAGTTGGTTAATAGGATCTAGGCCAAGATTTCTAACTCTGAGGATATGTTAGGGTTAAAAATCTTTAGCCTTGAAACTGGTCAGGTTGGACTAGAGTTGAGGCTTTAGCTTTAGCCTAGTCTAGCTTGACCTTGATTTTTATATAAACCCTTATTTTTATATAAATAAGGACACCATGATGAGCTTATGACTCTTAACCACAATTTATATAATGAGATGATCATTGTGATGATTAATGAATATAAATCCTTATCAATATATTTTAATTGTGTGTATCTATTGCTTTTTTTAATTTTTTTTAATTTTTATGCATAGAATACAAGTGGCAAAAAATAGGGCCAATCTAAGTCTATCAAGCCCAATTAGACCCAACTCGCCCAATCAAGGTCAATCAAGGCTGGGATGGGTTGAGCCCAACAAGGTTGGGCATGGGCTGAGGTAACAAGACTCAAGATTGGGCTAGGGTTTAAAAAAATCCGGTCCTATTTCAGACCTAGTCACAAGGATGTAAAGGGATAGTCAAATGTCGAATGCAATTCGCATCGGTATTTGTTTGGGGTATCCATATTTGATAAGAAGGTATTCATATTCGAATTTGGAGAATCGGTACATAATGTATCAAATTTGGATAGATATCAATAAAATAAAAAAGTAGCTAATGATCTTGAAGGTTCTTGAAGATTCGACAAGTTCTAGAAAATGAGGAAAAAAACCAAGAAAACTGAGAGATATGAATTGAGGGCAAAGCGTATCTACTAGGGGAGGAAGGTTTGGGTTACACAGGGATGTAAACGTATGTATAGTTGAAACTTGATTCAATTCTTTTTGAGTGGAAAAAACTTGATTCAATTCTTTTTGGGTGGAAAAAACTTGATTCAATTCTTTTTTGGTGGAAAAACTTGATTCAATTCACATAGTATCTATTAAGAGTATCCATATCCAGTCAGGGTATATCCAAATCCAATCACATCTAATCCATATTTGATCCATTTATCCCTTTACTAGGGAGGAGAGAGAATGTCAAATGTGATCATCATTTTTCTAGAAAAAATTATCAAGTTTTTATGGTCAAGAGCAAAAATATTAAAAACATGTTGATGAGGGATTGCCAATATTGGATGTTTAGGGCATGCAATGATATATGTCTTTATTTCGAATGATTTTGTAAACTGATAATTCCCTTTAAACCTTGTCCTTGCACGTGGAGCTCACACATCACTGAGGGAGAAGAAATGTGATACCACGTTCACTACTGTTTTAACTAAAAGCTCGAACTACCAAGGAAAGATAACATCAATATACATCAACAACTCTAATTCTAATTAACATTGATTTTGAGAATTATATATGGATCAACCATGAATACATATATTAATTTTAGTTCACATTTCTCATTCTTTTAGCCAAAGTATAGAAGATTAATAGGGTGAGAGAACGCTACCAATAGTCCATGTATACACCACTGCCTGTGGTCAATGGGAGGGCATGTATACACCACCGCCTGTGGCCAATAGGAGGGCATGTGTGAGCATCTTCAACATGGGGCAGTGTGATCTTTTTGCATCCGCTGTGTCTTGTCATAGGTACATGCTATCAGGTAGTTTTCTTTCTTCCTTAAAATTATCTCATGTAGTCAAATAATTTATAAATTTTCAATTAAAAACCGCAAAAAAATCACATGAGAAAGTTTTCCTTCACCAATGATAAAATATATACCGACGAATATATCTACTATCATTATTGCTCCCCAATTTATTGGAAGACCAAATTGCCCTTCATTGTTTTCCTATTACCCATCCAAGTGCAATGATGGCCATCAATCTAGGCATGAAGAAAACTCGGTACATCTTCTCCTTGTTTCCATTTTCAAGGGTTTTCTTAGATATTAGCTAATTCAACCCGATTGAGGCCAATCCAGTGCCTGATTCCTAGTCTTTAAAACCTTGATTGATATAATGATGTGCGCAAGTCCTTCCATATTTAAATGGTTAAACCCTGAGTGGTGGGAGGACAGCCTGAACGTTTCATTGGAGGACCAGAGAGATACACACAGATACAGTAGTGTACCCTATGCTATCAGTTTAGAGAACTTGTTTTCCATATATTATATAGTGAAAAAGAATGTTATCCGGTGATGCCTGTGGTTCCTGTGCCTAGACACAATAGCCTATGAAAGTACCTTTCCGCCTTCATAAAATAAAAAATATCATCCATTTTGATACTTTAGAATCTCATTGGCTATGCGCTGGTGCAGTTGCAACGCAACCTGATATACTAAATATTTACTTGCAACACCATAAAGATGGGAGTTTTAGTCAACATGGGACCACAAATATGAAATTTTGAAGTTGCAGGAGAGGACTTGCATCTGGGTATGGGAAGAGACCATGCATACACTGTCTCTGCTTTTAGAAATACATTGTAACTGTGACTGCTAATGCCAGTTAGCATTATCCTCAGTGGTCTGCTGACTAGCAGAGCTATTTCTGAAGGTTGCAGAACTACATTATTGGTTTCTGTCATATTCTTAAATTATATCCAAGTATATCTCAACTCCTTCTTACTTAACACTGTATTATCTCATCTTCATTTCCCGTTCTTGTCCAATGTTGACCCCTCAAGTGCTCTCACTAAGCACTTGTGTAGTTGCTCAGCTGGTAATAGAGTTAGACACAATCTTTTGCCTGACCTATCCAAACTATAGAAGGGTGTACTCAGTGCACGAGACTCTCACCTGTGCGAGGTTCATGGGGTGAGAACTACACAACTTACCCCGAGAATGTTGAGAGGTTGTTTTGACTTACCCAAACTATTTAATGCACCATTAAATTTATGCTTTTGACTCATCTGTTAAGACTCTATAAAGTATCCCTAGTCATAGTGTGATATTCTTGACTCAATCCAACCTTATTACTTCGGGATGATATTTTATGGGAAAATTTTATAATTACCCACTTTTAGGTTTCTCTTTCCAAAACTACCCGCTTAAAGTTTTAGTTAATAAAAATATACGAAATCAGGTTTTGATTTACAAAACCACCTCAATTAACAAAAATACCCTAAATCAGGTTTGGGTTTACAAAACTACCCAAAATAGTGATTCTCCTTCACCTTCGGTATACAATCAAGTATTTTTGTTAAGTAGGTAGTTTTGTAAACCGAAACCTGATTTTGGGTATTTTTATTAACTGAAACTTTGGGTGGATAGTTTTGTAAAAAGAAACTCAAAAATCAATAATCATATAATTTTTTCGTATATATATATATATATATATTTTATTAGAGTGAGGGAAATAATTTTGTAAAAAGAAACCCAAAAGAATGATGGGAAGATCAGGGTTTTAAATTTGGAATCTAAATCGGCCAAGCCTGATCCAGATTTCAGCCAATCTGAATTTGCTGACCCATATTGGATTTCTATGGTTCAGGCTGATTTTGGTCAAATCTGATCGATTCTCGACTGATTTCGACTGAATCAGAATCGATTAAGGTCGATTCTGTTGCCGATTCTGCTTACTTGAACCTAGGGGAAGATTGTTTGCTTTATTTTATCTAATATTTATGTGGTTGCAACTCTGATAGTCATGAAGCCCATTGGATTTCAGGTTCATAAAAGGTTATGGTTGGGAGAGTTGGGCTGGAGTCATTTGGCCTTGCAATATGTGCCTTTTTTGTCTGATTAGTGATCCTCAACTTTACTATCCTCTAAATCCTAAAAGGGTAAGGGAAAGGCCTGTTATAATCTGTTTTTTTTTTGATAAAACCTGGTGTGATTTGTTAGAGGAGATATGTATATCCCTATGGTACCCATGTTGCTCCTTTTGTCGGTTTCATTAGAAAATTTATTTGTCTGTATCTTTCAATGAGCTATTGCTTTTCTCTTTTTTAGGTAATCTCTTGTTTCCCTCGAACTTGAGTAAATAGTGTGTTAAATGATATGTGGTTAAGGTAACTCCCACGCATGCTTCACATGTATATATATATACACACACTTAATTGTGACATCGAATAGAGAAGGTTTATGAGTTTAATTCGGGAAAAAAAAAAATAGTGCCAACGAGTGCAAGTGGAATTTTATCCCACGTCCTCTTGAAAGGGAATATTTTATCCTCCTATTGAGAGAGAAGGAATAGGGAGTCACCAGACTCAACCTAGATTAGAGTCTAGGACCCAAATATGAAACTGATTCAATCATGAGATCTAGTTCAAGTTAGATGCATGCAAACTAAGGAAACCGTGTTAGGCACCTCGGTCCACCCAATTAAACCGATCTTCCTATTTATTTGGTACTTTTATTAAATAGTGAACATTCTAAAACACAACTCGATATCACATGC
Organism: Macadamia integrifolia; assembly: GCF_013358625.1. Lineage (NCBI taxonomy): Eukaryota > Viridiplantae > Streptophyta > Magnoliopsida > Proteales > Proteaceae > Macadamia > Macadamia integrifolia. Next base: position 45,400,993 of record NC_056561.1, on the reverse strand, counting down.
TAATTTATAGAATTAATAAAATGTAAGAAAATTAAAGAAGGGAATAGGAGAACTTAGTTCAACAGTTGTGCAACAAAACAAAGGTAAATATAAATAAAATAAGGAAAAAAAAACTTGCCAATCTGGCATTGGAAACACCCAAACTGGTGGGCATGCGAAAAGACCAAGAAACGTCCTGCCTGTGTGCACTAAATATTCTCCCACGCACACTCTCATTGGCCTGCTGGTCTAGCATTTCATGCGCCATAACGATAGAGTTCTCATGCCCATAAAATAATATACATGATAAAGAATCAAAACTACTGTTATCATCCAAAAGAAAACCCTACTAGTAACTATAATCTATTCTATGGAATATTTTCTAAACATGGTAGAATAAAGAAAAAAAAAATCATAGCATATGACAACAACAACAAAAACAACACAACTTAGCCTTATCCCAACTGAATGGCATCGGTTACAACCAAAAAAAAAAAAACACTTTTGGATATCCCACTCACAAATCGGCAACCCAGATCATAGCCCTCCAAGTAGCTCTGTTCGATGCCATACTTGGGTGAAGACTTAACTTTTGCATGTCACTTCTTACTAACTCATCAATGGTCTTTTTCGGCCTGCCCCTAGCCCTTTTAACTTCATCCATCTGCATTTGGTCACTCCTCCGTACTGGGGCATCCAAAGTTAAGAGTGTCAAACAGTGCGATTTTGGTTATTCGGTTCGTTTTACATTTGATAAGGTAAAACCAAAACCGCACCGGATAGGAATAAGGTGAAATCAGAATTTTTTTCATCCGGTTTTGATTTTAGTGGTTTTTAATCGATTTTTGTTATTCGGTTCACAACCAGTTTACATGCGGTTAATAATGTCGTTTTAGAAAATGGTTTGCATCCTACAACTCTAGTGTGAATCTCACATATATTAAATTTCCTAAATAGTTAAGACAATATACGTTTATTTTCTAATGACAATGTAATTTCTATGTAAAAGACTGTACATATGATAACTAATTAACTATGATCCTAGATGTTGGAAAATCAAGAAGTGTGATTGTGTGAAAGTGAAGCTCCCTTCTCGGTTAGTACTTTGCTTTCCCCCCATTTTTTCATAGAGACCCATCGAAATTCAAAACACTTTAAGTCTTTAATTCTAGGTGCCGGTTAACCATTGGAACTGAACAGGAATTATGGCCTATAAAACCAAAACCGGATCAATTTACTATGGTGCGATTCGATTCAGTTATAACCGGTCGGTTTTGGTTCTGGTAAACAGTTTCGGTTATATATTGACACCCTTATCCAAAGGCGTCCTTTGGACATGCCCAAATCATCATAACCTACATTCTCTGAGCTTATCTTGAATTGGGGCGATTCTTAAATCGGTTATAACCTGGTCATTTCTTATTCTATCTCTCAGATTTTTGCCGCACATCCATCTCATCATCCTCATCTCCGCCACATTCAACTTATCTATGTTACGCTTCTTGACTGCTCAACTTTTTGCACCATACAAAATAATATTAAACCTATAAGATTTAACTCTAAAAGCATATACAAGAGATTGATGTTTGGTCTCATGTCCCCTGTATAGCGTGATGCCAATCAGAATGCGCGCGGTGGCATCAACATGAATGAAAATTTTTTATTATACAAGGGTGGGGGTGGTAATTTCAAGTGCCCCTATGTCTGGGCGCAAGAGCCATACAACCATGCAACTTTCTTTATCCCATACTGTAAAAGCTAAATATCTTAAGAATACTTCTTAGTTGATCAACAATTAATGAAGCAGTCAAGCCCATAGTTAACAAATTCGGATTCGGGAATTATTCGGACGGAGAATTATTCGGAATAATTCGGATGATTAATTGAAGGATTCGGTCAAAAAAGCTTATTGGGGTTTTTTTATTTTTTTTATTTTTTTTATTTTTTTTTTATTTTTGGTTTTTTTTTTAAAATAATGTTTAAATAAACCGAATAATTCGGTTTAATTTGGATTCGGTCCGAATTATTCGCGAGTTATATTCAGTTTTGAAAAAGTCACGAATTTTAAAGAATTTTATTTTTAATTCGGATTCGGTCCGAATTTTTGATAAAATTCGGAAAAATTCGGTTCGGCCGAATAATTCGCGAATTATTCGGCCGAATTGATAACTCTGGTCAAGCCTTCCAAAATGAGTAGAAGTGTAAAATTGCAGAAGAGAAGTGAAGAGAGTCAGAGTTAATCGAAAATAGAGGCTGAAGAGATGAAGAAAACTGAAATCTTTGAACATATATTTTAGCCGTTTTAAGGTTTAGTTTCATTAAAGTTCGGTTTATACGAGTTACCATTCATTTGGCTTGATTCAAACCAAATTTGAACTGAAATTTTTAATTTCAAAAATAAAAATGGCACTAAAGCTTTTCACTTCTATTTGATTTGGTTTTAAACAAACAATATAAGTTTCACTTCTAAATTGACACTCTTTTAAGCTCAAGGTTGCTTATTTCTAGCTTTCAAACTGAATTTTATGCAACTTACTTTATATTTTAAAAATGTGATTATTTAATGTATGAGGCATACTATATCTTAACTATGCCTTATATAATTCTACAAAATAAATAAATAAATAAACAAATAACTATGCCTCTGTAATCACGAATATTTTCCAGGCCCAAATATTTGGTGACTTGTATTCTTTTTTGGGTGTCAAGGATATGAAGTACAACATGATCACCTTGGAGAACAACTTGGGGGGGGGGGGGATGGGGGAGGATCCATCCAAAGTAGAACAACCTACTCCTTACATCAAACACAGTGCTTGCAACATCAACTTCATCATCTTCACTGGCATAAAGATTTAATTTGCGTGCTTTGCTTAAGAGACATGATGCTGAAGTGGTGTGTTTTGCAGAGCCAAAGGTGTTACTTGAGAAATGCCAGGTAAGATTCTTCAAAACGATGGGTTTTAATTCTGATTTTATTTTTAATTCCCGGGTGGATAAGGCTCCAAATATTTGGGTCCTGTGGAAGATGGGTGCTCCTAGGCCGATTGTGGTGAAATTCTCAGACCAGCATATCTCTCTTATGATAGAGGTTAATGGGGTTAAATTCTTGTTATCGGTCGTTCACGGAAGCAGTTTTAAAGTGGAGTGCAGAGAGCTCTGGTGTGATTTATGTTCTCTGGTTGGCCCTCTATGCCATGGATAGTTGTAGGGGATTTTAACGCTTCGCTTTTCTCTTATGAAAAGAGAGGTCTGGGTAGGTTTAGTGTTGGCGTTGCTAGTGAATTTGCAGCCATGATTGATGCAGCAGGTTTGCTTCCTGTAGTCTCTATGGGCTGCAAATTCACTTGGTCAAACAATCGCAGAGCTGGTAATGTGAGGGCGGTGTTGGACCGCAGTCTCTGTAATGAGGAGTGGCTGAATGTTTTTCCAAGATGTACTCAGTATGTGGCTGCTAATGGATACTCAGACCATTACCCTTTGGTGATCTCGTGTGAGAGTATTCCATGCCCTATGAATGTTCCTTTTCGTATGCAACGTTTTTGGATGGAACATGATGACTTTTTGAGATGTGTGGAGGGCTCGTGGACAGAATCTATGGATGGAACCCCTCTCTATGTGGTGGCGGCCAAGTTAAAGAGGTTGAAAGGCCATTTGAAAGCCTGGGCTAAAGAAGCATTTCCAAACACTGATGTGGAGGTGAATCGGTCTAAAGCGAACCTTGATAGGGTGATTGCTCGTATAGAAGAGAATGGGATCATTGATCAGCTTTTTAATGAGGAGATCATTGCAAAGAGGGAATATGAGGTTGCTTTGGATAGGAGAAGGTCTGGGCGGAGAAATCAGTGAAATGGCTTCGGTTTGGAGATAGAAATACGAAGTTTTTCCATATATCCACCAAGTTAAGATGAAACAAAAATCAAATCAAAGAAATTATGACTGGGGAAGGTGAAGTGTTGAATGAGCCTACGGCTATTGGTGAGTATGTATCAGCTCACTATGAATCCTTTCATAAGAAGAGTAGGGCTGTTTCTCCATCTGATATTCTTGGTTGTATTCCTTCAATTGTATCTGAGGACGACAATTGTTGGCTAATAGCGGTTCCATTTATGGAGGAGGTCAAGGCAGCTGTATATGATCTAGATCTTGCCAGTGCTCCTGGGCCAGATGGATTTCCTGGTGCATTCTTCCATGCTTGCTGGCATATTGTCAGAAATGAGGTACGTATGGCTATTGGAAACTTCTTCTCTGAGGGTATTGTGACTAAAGGGATAAACTCGAATTTTTTAACTTTAATCCCAAAAGTCACGGGTGCCAGGAAGGTGAGTCATTTCCGCCCCATCTATCTTGGTAATTTCTGGTTTAAAATAATTCCAAAGATTCAGGCTATGTGTATGAATATATTGCTCCCTAAATTAATCTCTAGGGAACAAGGAGCATTCCAGAGAGGGAAAGTGATTTCCTCGAATATTTGTTTAGCCTCAGAGATGGCAAATGTAATGCACTCTAAAATGTTTGGTTGGGGACTTGCTCTAAAGCTTGATATCCAAAAAGCGTATAACATGCTGGATTGGGTGTTCTTATTTGATGTGTTGAGGAGGTTTAATTTTTCTTAGAGCTTGATTGGCTACTTGCATGAGATCCTAAGGTCTACCATACTCTCTGTTCTGATTAATGGAGGTCCAGTAGGTTTTTTTGAGGTTGAAAGGGGCCTTCGATAAGGGGACCCTTTATCACCTATTCTAGTTATTCTGGCTGAAGAGGTTTTATGTCATGGGCTACATTATTTATTTGTAGAAAATAAGATTCAGCCTTTGCTTGGCCCTAGAGGTGTGACTACTCCAAGTCATTTATTGTATGCAGATGACATTTTTTTATTTATTAATGCTGATTTGAGAGGGGGGAAGTATCTTAAGCACTTTTTGAATAAATATCAGTCCTATTCGGGTCCGGTTATAAGTATGAAGAAAAGTAAGCTCTTTTTGGGCAAGATTCCTGCTCAGAGGAAGTGTCGAATCAAGACAGTTATTGATATTCCAAAATGCAGATTCCCTACTAGGTATCTGGGAGTGGAGATTTTTAGAGGAAGAGTGAAGAACGATCTCATCTTGCCGTTGGTGGAAAGGTCGGATGCTTTCTCTAGCTGGGCGTGTGGAGTTGGTTAAAACGGTTATGAGTAGTATTTCAATCCATAACTTTGCAATTTATCTCTTGCCTACTAGTTCGATTGCTTTAATGGAGAGATGGATTCGTAACTTTATATGGAGTGGTGATACGGATACCTCAAAGATGATCTTTGTGAGTTGGGGTAAGGTGTGCCATCCTAAGGTGGAAGGTGGGTTGGGAATTCAGAGGCTTAGAGATGTCAATATGGTGACGTTGGCTAAGATGACTTGGCAAATCAAAATAGACACTACAATATTAGCTGCTTTCCTTAGAGGGCGATTTCTCTCTACTGCAGGAATTCCAAAGAAATCTTATGTTTGCTCATTGGTTTGGCCAGGAATTAAGAAGACGTGGGACTTTGTGGTGTTGAATGAGCAATGGATTGTTGGAAATGGGGAGGAGATCTCTTTCTGGTATGATTGATGGTTGTCAGATAAATCGATTATAGAAGAGATGGACATTGTTCCTGAGGCCGGGTTGCAAGCGAAGGTGGCTGATTTTATAGTGGACGGTTAGTGGTGTCTTCCTCCTGTGACTTCTACGACTATACAGATTTATGTTCTGCAATTCTTCAGTTCCCTCTTGCTTCAGGCGATCAGCTTGATAGAAGGATGTGGACTCCTACTCAATCAGGGAAGTTCATTATGTTATCAGCTTGGGAAAAGCTTTGCTCGAAAGGTCAGAAGGTCTCGTGGGTAAGATTGATACGGATGAAAGGCATCTCTCCTCAGGTGTCGACTTTGGGATGGCGCGTGGTGTATGGTAGATTGCCAACCGAAGAAAATGCGGCAAAATGTTCCCTCCCAATGGCGTCAAGATGCTCTCTGTGTTATGAGTAGGCTAAATCTATGGACCATTTTTTTCTGCAATGCAGGTACTTGCTGATAGTATGGTTTGAGTTTCTTAAATTTTTTGATGTGCATTGGCTGGGTTTTCCTTCAATTCAGGAACTGTTTTCATGGTGGAAGAGGAAATCCAATGGAATTCAATTGAAGCATGTATGGTGTGCCTCTTTGTCATATGTTTTATATTCTATATGGATAGAAAGAAATTGCATGAGGTATGATAACAATAGCAGAGAGGCCGGCTTGGCTGTGAAAGCTATAATTTTGGTTCTATAGGATGTATCGAGTATAGTTCTTGTGGGGATTATGTTGATGAAGGAGTTGATGATCTCCACATCATTGAACTTGACAAGAGCAAAACCAAAATCAAAGAAAATCGCGGAAATCTTCTGGGATTTCCCTCCCATAGGTTGCAGTAAGATTAATATAGAAGGATGTTCTCTGGGCAATCCAGGAAATGCAGGGGCTGGTAGAGTTGTCAGGAATGAAGGGGGGGGGCAGTCTGGATAAGCTTTACAGTTTTTATTGGTGTGGCTACAAATTTTGATGCTGAATTTATTGCTTTTTTTTAAAGCTATTAGGGTGGCTCAGAATTTGAATCGACATTGGTGTCAAATTGAGTGTGACTCCAGGGATGTGGTGTGGTGTGTATCAAATTACTTAATTCTATAGAAATTCAAACAACGATGGATAAGGGCCTTGGAATTTTTAAACTCCATCACATGGAGCATTCATCACTATTTTCAAGAAGTGAACGTTGTGGCAGATAGGATGGCAAAACATGCTGCCGCTACTGGCTTATCATTTGATTGGGTTACTCCACCAAGCTTCACTATTTCAGATATTGAATGGGATGCTATGGGTAAAACTAGATTCAGATTCTCTTGAGTCCTGATTATATCTAAGATCTCAATGCTTTTCTGCTGATGGTAATGCCGAAGGTGGAGGGTGTTGGGATTTAATGTAAGGACCCCTCTAGGTTTTTTGTACATTCCTCATTATATTTCATATCAATATATTTATTTACTGACCTTAAGAAAAAAAAAAATAAAGATATAATTTGCACTACAATTTCATGGGAGCATAACCCAAGCATACTCCATGGTGTACTCCACAAAAATTAAACCTAAGACCAACCTCTTCATCGCAAAAGCAGGCACAATAAAGATAGGAGAGCAACCATTGTTGATTGGAGTAACAATAGATGTAGCACGAGGCTGGTTGATTTAAGTGTTGTGTTGCCAACTTCGAGAAAAAAATTAGTGATCAACGTTAGTTTTGGAAAAGTCGTTGCCCATTTCTATAGTTAACCTACTACCGATTATGCGCCTTTATGGCTATATTCTTGGGGTCAATAGCACCATTTGATATATGTTGTCCACTTTCACGTAGAAATGGTATCCAAAGACGTTGTTTGATCAATGCATATAAGCGCAATTAACAAGCACCGTCCATCACATCTTACCCATAATTTAGACCTAGATTTGCTAGGGTTTTGACTTGAAGTTTAAATTAAAAAAAAAATGCTTCCTATTTTTAGAGAACCTTGCTTGCATTGGTGGTTCTCCCTGTAAACTCTACTCATCATCATGGGCTTGCAGTTGCAGCTTTCACTGGTCAATCGCCAAGTGTCGGAGCCAGAATCGAAGACAGGAGGGAAGCCTCGAGAATTTTTGGGTCAAATTCATTTACTTATCAGTTACAAGTTTCAAGTGGCCTTATAGAAAGTTGGAACCAAGAGTAAATATTTCTTGGTAGTTACAAGCTTCTACGGTTTCAAAAGTAAATGTCATTCGCTTGTCAGTTACAAACTTCAAGCTGCCCTAAGGATAGATGGGACCAAGAGTAAATGTTATTTACTAGGCAGTTACAAAATTTAATGCCATTCACTTGGTCAGTAAATGCTATTTACTTGTCAGTTACAAAAGTAAATCTCATTTGCTTGTCCATTACAAAAGTTAATGGGCTCCTTCCCCCTTGAGTGGTCTCTATTTTGCTGAGTTTGCTTTTATGGTTCCTTTTCTTTGGGTTCTATTTTTTCCCAATGGATCCTTTAGCATTTAAAAAAAAAAGAATAATTTCTTTTCCCCATTATGTTTTGTTTGATTCCATGTTAAGATTGTTACTAGGGATATGCTATAGTTTTGTCCCTCAAAAAAGATGGTTACATGTAAGGCAATGTGGATGAATTCCACTGTTTGGATTTTAGAATCATGTAATTCATGTATGTTATCTGAATTAAATTTTTTATTTTTTTAAAAATAGACTAACTGTATGGGTGTAAATTACTTGGTTGGTTGGAATCTAATTGGGAGTGATCTCCCTAATGGGTTAATGGGCTTTAGTTAACATCTTAAAGTGTAAAGTATAGAGTGGGCCTATTAGTGATTGAGTCTCTTATTATAGGAAAGACCCAATTACTTTTGTTGTAGGGTTAGTCCTTGACCCCCGCCTCCACTTATAAAAGGATCACTTTGCCTGTTAGTAGTCATCATCTACAACTTGTGTCTAGATAAGGGAGCAAATAAAACAATAGCAAGGGAGAAGAGTATTTGAGTTCTTCATCAAACAAAATGGATCGAGGTATGATTCTGTCTTTCTTGTTTAAATTTTATATGCTTGAAAACTAGTAGATGGCTACTCTAGTTGAGTTCAATCTAAAGAGGAGAGCAGATGACGGAGATCAATGTTAAATTTCTTAATATATGATTGTTTCTATTTTTTAACTTTCATATTGATCCTCTGTAAAATTTCTATCCATTGGTATCAGAGTTAATATGACTGGATATTTGAATATGAGTGTTATAATTTATTTTTCTTCTCGTTCTATTTTTTAGATTTTGGTTTAGATTGATAGATCACGAAAGCCAATTGATTTGTTAAAAATATAGTTTTGAATATATTTTTCTATATTGTTTTGATCAATTTTCATTCTGATTAGTAATGAAAAAAAATTACATTGTTTTGGACTGTTTATTGACAGCAACCAACATGTATGTATGTTTTTCCCTTTGTAAATTAGTCGTAGACTTTAGTCTTCCTGCGTTCTCGTAAACACTAGTATGTTTTAGTAATAATAATAATAAAATGCTAACAGGACTAATCCTTATAGGATTCGTCACTGTTTATTAAAGATGTAAGTTCATTTTTTAAAAGGGTCAATTACCTTATGTTAATATTTAATCAAAAAAACCATTTTTTTACATCTTTGGAATGTAATTATGAATTCCCTTTTTTTATAATGCTATCATGATTTTCTTTCTTGAAAATAATGATTCACTTATTTTCAAGAAAATATTAAAAGTCTTTATGATATTGATGAATTTCCAAATTTAATGATAAGTTGTAATACAATAGAAAAGAAAATGATTAAAACATAAAAGCAAAGAAAAAAAAGTGAGGTAAAGCGTGAACCTAGCCATAATAGCCTATACGAAATGAAAGAACTTAACCTAATCAAAACCAGGTTGGACTAGTTCGGGAGAGTTAGATAGAGCCTTCCTGCTAACTCTCCCAACCCCACCCCATCCTTTCTAGTACCTTTGCCCCACCCCTTCTTCCCAACCTGCTAGCACCCCCACCCCCACTATGAATCTCCACCAATCTCCCCTTTGCACCCCCTACATAACTCTACAACTCCCTTCCTCCCCTACTATGCAACCCTTATGTAACAATTATACATACCACCAAAGAAGAATAAGCCTACAAAAGAGATAAGTAACTCGGTAGGCTTTAACCTCTTTTTGGCAGTGAAAGTAGTAGTCAAGGAGAAGGAGAAAAATGTATTAAAGTTGGAGGGTGAATAAGAAGGAAAAAATAGAGAACTAAATTTTAAAAGTTTAGTGGCGGTAATTTTACTCCTGTGAAATATACTTTTGGTGCCAGAAATAATAAAACATCAATTTATATGGTTATTGTGGCGGTAATATTTAAAGTTTAGTGACGGTTATTTAATGTTAAATTTTTTAAATAATAAAAAAATATTTATCAGTGGTGGTGAAATATTTTTTTACTTAAAAATGATATATGTAGTGGCAATATTATTTTACTGCCATGGAAGGTAAGCATCTAGTATCGGTAGTTTTCACCGATAATTGTTTTTTAATATAAACAGAGTGTTCAATGGCGGCTATATAAAATAAGAGAGAGGGATAGGTATACCGCCGATATCAAGTATGCTAGTGGATAGCACCAATAGGAACACATGATGGAGTATCATTCAGGAAGAATATGAGGGTCATTTTGGAAAAAGGGAAGAGAGAGATAGACACAATGCGTGCTAGCATACTTGATATCGGCGGCATACCCAACATTTTCCCATAAAATAATTACTAAATATAAATATTTAGTGTCAGTAGCTGACAAACTGCCTCTAAAATTTTCTATTTAGTAGCAATAAAAAAAATTACTGCGGTAGACAATAATTACCACTAAATATGTTGTAGGTAGTGACCCCATTTAATGGCGGTAAAAAAGTATCACCATTAAAGACTCCGTTTAGTGATGATAAAAAGTACCAGCATTAAAGACCCTATTTATTGGCGGTAAAAAATTGCCACTGTTAAATTGGTCATTAAAGTATGTGTTTTGTCTACTTTTCTTATAGTGCATCTTGTTTATTTGGATCTATGAAGGAGCTAATTAGCCCTAAGTATTTCTGGAATATGAATGATTGGATCGAGTTGGTAAGAATACAAATTATTTGAATCCAATGAGTTTTAAATCATACTAACCATTGGTGAGGGTTGTGGAGAGAGAGCAGTGATATTGTGGCATGAGTGACAACACTAGGGTTTCCCTTCAGGGAGACCCTTCAGTGATCAGCACAACAACTAGTGACCTAAGGATGATCATGACAGTTTGACACATTGTGCTGGAGACTCATTCATCATAGAGGAATCGCGTCAGATCCAAAATAGGGTTCTTTAATCACCTCTTTTTTTTCATGAAGATAGAGGTTTTGTCATACAACACATAGCGCCTCACAGTGTGGCTTCTCCACATTGGAGACCTACCACATTTGCTGCAGTGGTGGGGAACGGGATGCTGCCAATGGTGGAAAACCTCCCTTCTCCCGTAGGATTGGGAATATGACCAGAATCAAGATCCCGTAGGATGCTTATGTGAGACAGATCAACAAGCACAAATTCTTCCTGTTTGGGCGTTTGAACTTTTGATAAACTCCAATAGATAAACTTTGCACCTTGTTTCAATCTTAGGGGCTAAATGAGGAGATAGATCTGAAGTCTCTTGGCAGGATTCATTCTCTTTCATTTCAATTCAAAGATGGAGATGACACATGTTTACAAGAAAGGACATGTGAGATGGGAAAGTATTACACTTTTAACGCTAGCGACCAGAGTTCAAACCTGAAGACGATAATATCACTTATAGGCTTATGTGGGTTAGGTTCCCAAACCTCCCTGAATAATATTAGGATGAGGAGATCCTATTTTCAATGGCTAATGTGACACCCAAGAATACGATAACTATTGGGCTTGCCTGAGAGATCGATGAGGTATCCCCACAAAAAATATAGTAAGTACCAGGGACGATAAGGGTGCTTAAACTTTAGTCCCACATCGTCTAGAGAGAGAGATTGTTGGGCTAGTTGATAACCTCTAGTTTTCTTAACATGACAAAACGCATTTTAAAGCCTTGAGGCAAAATAAGATTTTACTAATGTTAATAGATTGGAGTGTTACAAATGGTATCAGAGCAGATCTTGACAGTGCATGGGGCCACAATGGCGACGTTGTGCGAAAAGAGGGGAAGATTGTGACACCCAAGAATATGATAAGTACTATATCCGCTTAAAAGATCAATGACGTGTCCCCACAAAAAATACGATAAGTACTAGCATATTTAAGAGATCCTCTAGCCTCCTCAACATGACATAACGCGTTTTAAAGTCTGAGGCCCATAGGCCAAAGAGAACAATATTGTGCCAAGGTTAACGGGGGCTGGGGTGTTGCAATTAAGATGGTATAATGTCCTATCGCTATTGATTGATGCACAAGAGACTCCCACTTCGGTCACTTTGTTTGAGCCTATGTTGATATAGATGATATACAACCACATGTGAAGAAAAATCTATATAGAAAGAAAGCTTTTGAATTCGACCAAAATGTTTGTTTTTAAGCAAATAATGGAATTTGAAGACCACCCCATCTTGATGTGCATATTGTCATCTTTATAGACACCGCACTGATGTATGCCCAAATAAGCAACCGATGCAAGAAAAGGAACCTTCAATGTCTGGTGCAGACTATGTTGACCAACAAGCACTAGCTCAGCGACGAAGAGAGAGGAAACAATGGAGGCCTCGAGTGCAATCAGAGGTATTGCAGATGGACCAACAACGTACCCTAGATGATGTGATTCACCCCAATCGAGCACAAATAGAGGATAATGTTATAGAATTCTCTCAAATTTCTAATCACATAAACATGCCAAATCTTGGTGTGTAAGATAATGCAATAAACACTTATCAAAGAAATGTAAGCGATCTTACCAACTTAGGTTTCTCTGAAGAGGCAAATTGTGGAAGGCTAGAGGTGGCTTTAATGGTCAAACCTGAGCCAGATCTGGTGCTAATCCAAAAAGTGACTATAATTGAATATAAATATTTCATCCAGATGATGAACATCGTCCTACCGTTTCTGTGCTCTGCTTATTACTAACTGCCGATGATGTTGAGACCAGTGCACAAGGTGCCAAAAAGAAAAAAGAAAAAGAGAGAGACGTGGGAATGAGTCAATCATTGTTAATAAAATCCTTAATCAGGTTCCCTAAGAGGGCGATGCGGGTTGAAATCGTCTGCAATTCCAATCTTGTACAATTCCGTGAAATACCATTTTCAGGGGGTGACACGTGTATTGATACAATACAATGGTCCAGATCTGATACAACTAATAAAACCTTAAATCAGTGAAGAGGCATTTAAATTAGATCTGGACCATTGCATTGGTATCAATACACGTGTCACCCCTGAAGGTGGTATTTCACGGAATTGTACAAGATCGGAATTACAGACGACTTTTTTCCAAGCAATGCTGACCGATGCATCACTCGTAGTTCAAGGACTATTCTCCAATGAAGTGTGCCTTTTGGAATGAAAGAGGAGTATCAAATAGGTGCACTTGAGTAGATATCCGTCTTCTTCTAAGGGAGCATTACCCGATATTCTTTTGTTTGGTTGACCAAAAGTAAACTCAGATAAGTCTCCTCCCAAACTTTTATCATCATTAGGTTATTGTTCTGATTTTATAACTAATAGTAAGACTGATGCTATCTCTAACCTACGGATTTTCTGGAAAGAAGACCTTCTGCGTCCTACTATGGTCCTCTCTTCAGATTAGCACATCTCTTTGTTTATGGATGTAAGGGTAGTGACTTTTTTCAAATCAATGGTTTATGGTAGTTGTTTTAAATTGATTCGTCGATAGCTTTGGTGTGATCTTTGTGCCATTTCAGGTTCTAAGCAACCTTGGATGGTTATTGGAGATTTCAATGCCTATCCCTATGCTCATGAAAAGCAAAGTCCTGGAAAATTTAATATTGCCTCTTCTGAGGAATTTAGAGGTTTTATGGAGGATGTTCTTCTTATACCAATTCCTTTTATGGGTTGCAAGTTCACATGGTCTAATAACATGAAAAGGGAAATGTTTGAGCAATGTTAGACCGTTGTCTCTGTAACAAAGCTTGGCTAGACAATTTCTCAGGATATGCTCAAAGGGTAATATCACGTGGTTATTCTGATCATTCGGCTCTTGTGGTGGACAGCAAAGAAGTGCCTAAGCCTCAGAATAGCCTCTTCCTCATGAATCGGTTCTAGGCAGATCATGTTGACTTCAAAGAGGTGGTGCGGCACTCATGGGAAATTCCTATAAGAGGCGTGCCAATTTCCATTGTTACTCAAAAGCTGATAAGGAAAAAAGGGCCCTCTCCAAGCCTAGGCCAAATATCACCATTCCTCATATTAATTGCGAGGTGACCAAAATGGACACAAGCCTGGCAGAGGTTATGAAAGATATTGAGATGGGTGGCATTAATGATGATCTGTTTGATAAAAAAAAAAAAAAAAACAAGCTGCTAGGGACAGTTTGGATATGGTAGTGGTGCTTAAAGAGAAGCCATGGGCAGAAAAATTAAGGCATAGATGGCTCAAGCATGGCGACCGATGCTCTAAAATTTTTCACCTCTCAACTAAAATGCGTAGGACCAGAAATACTATTCTCCAGTTGCATATAAAGGATGGAACCATTCACACAGAATTTTTTTCCATTGGGTCTAAGTTGGTGGATCATTATGAAAACTTTCATAGAAAGGTATGCATGATTCAAGATGAGGCGCTGCTCGGTAACATTCCAATTTTCGTCTCTGAGGCTGACAATGCAAAGTTCATTGTTTCCATCCCACGATAAAATAAGGGTAGCTATGACCAATCTTGACCCTGACAGTGCTCTAAGTCCAGATGGCTTCCCAGGTACTTTCTTTCAAGTATGCTGGTACATTGTGGGGATGGATGTATGTGCTATAGTTCAAAACTTTTTAATAGAGGGGATGGTAACTAAGGCCCTAACTACAATTTTCTTACATTAATTCCCAAGATCAAGAATGCGACTTTTTTAGAGAGGGGGTGGTGACTAAAGGTGCCAACTGTGATTTCCTTACATTAATTTCCAAGATCATAAATGCAAGGAAAGTTAGCCAATTGCAGCCACTCTGCCTTGGAAATTTTATTTTCAAGATGATTCCAAAAATGATGGCATCTCGATGTCTGAATTGCTTCCAAAGCTCATCTCTGAAGAGCAAGGAGCATTCCAAAAGGGGAAAGTTATTTTTCCTCCAATTGGGGTTTTAGAAATATGATGAGTAGAAAGGGCTTTGGTGGAGCATGGGTTTAAAGCTTCATGCCTAGAAAGCTTTTGACAAATTTGGCTTTCACCTAAAATGGATTCATTGAATCCGTCAAATCCTTTCCTCATCGAGATTGTCAATCTTAGTTAATGGGGCCCCAGCGGGGGGGGGGGGGTTTGTGTGGAAAGGGGGCCTTCGCCAAGGAGACCTACTCTCCTTGATGTTATTTATTCTAGTTTTGAAGAAGTTTTCTATCGTGGTCTACAGAACCTTGGAAGAAAAGGCTTGGTTAAAGTTCTTTATGGACCATGAAATGCGTTTACCCCTTCTCATTTACTATTTTCCAACGACCTTTTCATCCTCATTAATGCGGACTTACGAGGTGCAAAGAATCTCAAGAGATTCATTGATAGGTATCAAGTTTTCTATGGTTAGGCTATTAATCTTGAGAAGAATTGAAATAACCTAGAGAGTGATGAATAGGTTATCCTAATGAAATTTAAACATTTTCGATTTATGGTTCCCAAAATGTGATTGCAGAATAAAAATTACAGAATAGTAAAATACTCACAATCACATAACACCAAGGTTTATAGTGGTTTGACTCAACTCAAGTCTAATCCACTCGCTACAAGTTCCACTTGTAAAGGTATTTCACTAGCTTTCCCTTTCAGTACAGTAGGTAGGGAAGAAAACCTTTACAGAATCTTGTTTAGGACAAGAGTATCCTTACAATCTCTTTCAAGGTAGAGAGGCACCTCTTACAATCCCATTTTACGATGGAGAGTCACCTAACTCTTTTTAGGATAAGAGGATCCTGACACAATCCTAATTACAGTCTAGGAGAATGTAAAAAATAATAAAATAAACAAGTGGAATATAATGGTTCAAGTTTACCTCATGCGGTGCGTGCAAATATGAATATGCAAATGTAAGCTTGAATGCACCTTTTGTAGTCTCTCCTAAGAATGAACTGATGAGAGAGACTTTTACTGAAGTCCTCGAGTTCTTGGAGAACATGTTTGACTTCAAGAATAACCCCAATAATAATAGCAGTTGATTCTTACAAATGACTTAAATATGATTGCTTAATGCTCTCTTAATTGTTAATTATTAAAGTCATTAGTGGGGTATTTATATAGGCAGAGGCTAGGCTTAATTAGAGTAATAATATCACCCAATTTGGAAGGAGAATAATTTCTAACGGATAAAAATTTTCTCAACCGGCAGTTGCCGCTTCCTAGTCCAGCTATGTGAAACTAGTAGTTAGACTCATAAATATAGCCGTTGGAGTCTTTGGAGGTCAACCGGCAGTTGCCGCTTCTAACCGGAAGTTGCCGGTTTCTCTCTGTGGGCTAAGTTGTATACAGGCATATGATCCGAAATTGATCCAGCTAGCCAGTTATAATTCCGATTAAATTCAGCAGTTGTCGGTTCCCATCCGGCAGTTGCCGGTTGACCATTGTTTGCATTTTCTGATGAAAAACTCATCACAGAGGCAAAGCGGCAGTTGTCAGTTCCCATTCGACAGTTGCCGGTTGACCTCTGTTTTGTATTTTGACTGTCTGGCAGTCACACAAGAAGGTAAAAGTGTCTTGGGGTGTTTTCCATGATTAAGACGCGTGAGTGTAGTGCGTGTGGGAGTGTGTGAATTACAACCTAATCTAGAAGTATCGAACTCTTCAATTTCTTCAATTTGAGATCTTCTACTTCTTCAATGCCTCTTAGAGCTCTTCAATAGTTCTTCAGATTCTCCATCTTGATTTATTCCAATTTGGCAATCCCACTTGCATCTTGGGCTTCATTGAAGTGGTCCTCTACATGGTGCTTCCTCAATGTGATCCTTTACATGGCACTTAAAGAGATAGTTGTTGGAGCCCTACTTATTTGTTATCATCAAAACCTTTATGGAGAGGGATATTCCCAACAAGAATCAAATCTATCTTTGCACGATTTTCTACGCTAGGAAGGCTCGTGTTAAGGAAATCTTGTGAATTCCTAAATGTTTCTTTCCCACACGATATTTAGGAGTTCAGATCTTTAAAGGGAGAGTTAAGAGCAACCTAATCATGCATTTGGTGGAAAAATTCTAAGAATGCCTATCTGGATGGAAGGGGCGTCTTCTCTCTATGGCAGACAAAGTAGAACTAGTTAAATCGGTAATGCAACTTCTCTATATATCTCTGGTCCTCTGTTTCTATTACAGTCATAGAGACATGGGTACGCAATTTTATTTGGTCTGGGGATGCTTCCAGTGCCAAAGCAATAACAGTTAAATGGGACTCTTTGTGCAAACCAAAGTAGGAGGGCGGACTGGGCATTCCATGCCTTCAGGAGGTCAATCTAACTTTATTATCTAAACTCGGGAGGTTTATCAAATCTGATAATTCTCTATTTGCAAAGTTCTTGCGTAGTCGTTTGATGGCAAACGATGGTTCTCTAAAAAAGATATCTTCCTCATCCATTATGCCTGGTCTTTGTAAAATATGTAATTTCATTAGTGAATCAGAATGATGGGTTGTGGGAGATGCATGTTCAGTCAAATTCTGGCTACCTAGCAATGCCCCTATTCCAATGGGATTTATTTCAGTCTATGTTACAGATTTTGTTGCCGATGGTCAATGGTCCTTAGCGATGGTCTCAAATCATGATCTAGCGGCAGTATATGATCAAATTCACTCTATTGAGCTTCCATTAGTCGCAGTGGCTGATCTGTGAGTGTGATCCCTCTCAGAGTCAGGTCGATTCTCTGTGAAATCCGCATGGGAAGGCATAAGAAGAAGGAAACCATTATAAGGGTGGGTGAATTGTGTGGCTGAAAGGTTTGCATCCCCGCTACTCCTTTTTCGGATGGAGGATGTGTCATAAGCGTCTCCCCACAAATGATCAAGTTCTAAAAACAGGGTGCCAATGGTCTCTAGGTGTGATTTGTGCCATAACAATCTAGAGTACCTTTCCCACTTAATGTTGAATGTGATTTCAGTGTTAGGGTTTGGAAAGTTATCCTATCTATCTTTAGTGCACTATGGGGTGGTTTCCCTTCTACTGAGGAGCTTTTTCCATGGTGGAAGCAGAAGAAAAACACTATTCATCTGAAGCAAGCTTGGTTAGCTCTTCTCATCCTCACTCCCTATTATCTATGGAAAGAATGAAACAACATGAGACATGATATTCAGCCCCGATCTCCCCAGCTTTCTTCATGGACATTAAAAAAGCAATGCAAGGAATATGAGGAAACTCTAGATTGAATGTGATTCTAAACACGTGGTCCTATGCATTCACAATAGCAATATTCCATGAATGTTTCAACAACAATGGCGGTCGGCGCAAGGAATTTCTAGACAGCTCATAATGGGCAATTACACACATCTACTGTGAGGCTAATGTTGTCGTTGACAAGTTAGCCATGCTGCAGCCACTAGACAAATATAATTTTGGAAACACATTCTTTTATTCTTGAAAATGTAAATTGGGATGCTCAGATGAGGCCTAGATACAAGTTCTCATAACTTATACATGGCTTTCCACTTGTGTTGTTAGTCTACTGATGGCGATACCGAAGGTAGATTAAGTTGCCCATCGCGGCTCATTATTTGAGTTGTTAATCTGCTAATGGCCATCCCGAAGGTAGATTATCAACCCAACGTGGATGTAATTTTATTCTTCCATCATTATTAATAAAGTATTCTTGATGACTCTTAGCAAAAGAAAGAAAGAAATAAATCATACTAAATTTAGTGATTGAATGGTTATACTACCCATGTTGCATTAGAAGTGCCCGAAGTGACTCAATTTTTTATTTTCTTGATCTTTTGCTAAAGTTATGAGTTGGAGGCTGCGAACACATTTCTACTGCTTTAGTACAATTACACATTCCTTTTTAATTTCTTACCGGATTTTCTAGAGTAATTATTAGTCGAGGTGATTAATCCCTAATTTCAAGTTTAGATTTCATTGTTTGAGGTTTAGAATTCCATAGTTTTAGGTATCATGGTTTCATAGTAGTTACCAGTGAAATTTCCTCACAGTTTTGCTAGAGGAGCAGAATATAGGTTTGCAAACTGGAAGCATGTTTATATAAGGAGCCTCGAAAAATGGATAGTGTTGATTTGTTTTTGAAATTTGGTATTCTAGTCACAAACATTTGTGATACAAATTATAACTATATAATAACTTAAAGAAATGGTATAAATTATTTAAATAATGTCGGTTTGGGTGTGGTTATGAAGGGGGCAGTCGAATTGGCAAAGGACCTTCGCCTTAGAAAATGTGTGGTTCTGAGTTCAACTCCATACTCTTCACTACTTTCAATGAAATTTAAATGGTTTTCATTCAATCAAGAAAAAAAAAATGTGATTATATTTCGTAAAATTTAGATTCATATGATCATTTAATCTTATTATAGGGTTTAAGTTATATCACGTGAAGAAATAATATATAATCCCATCTTAAGAAGCATGTAATCAGTTACATGCATTCTTCATCTATATCTAACCATGATAAACTTTTAAGTTTGTAAGTGCTATGATCTTGGTACATACAAACAGTTTGTAAGTGCTGATGTCATGTTCTTTGAAAATAAATAATATTATTTTTCTACTTCTTGCAAATGCTGATATTGATTCTCCTCTCTAGGGGTGTCAATCGGTCGGTCCGGCTTGGTTTCGGTTCGGGTTGAGTCGGTTTCGGTGTGGGAAAGTTGAAATCGAAACCGAACCAATAAGGAAATTCCAGTTTCGGTTTGGTTTCGATTTCGGTGCTGTTTGGTTTTGGTTTATCTTCGGTTTCTTAAATCGATTTGTAACCGGGTTGGTTTTGGTTTTTGGTCTAGTTTGGATTCGACTTTCCATACAAATGTATACAAAACTATGCAAATTTTGATTTTTTTAATGAATTTTGGAGTGTTTCGGTTTCTTACCGGTTTGGTTTCGGTTTCGGTCCGAGTTTTGAGCCGGTTTTGATTTGGTTTTGGGTTCATCCGGTTTTCGATACGGTTCGATTTGGTTTTAGGGTTGCAATACTCGAAACCGAACCGAACCAATAAGGCTTTGGTTTGATTCGATCCGTGTTGTTATCGGTTCAGTCCGGCCGATTTTACTGGTTCGATTTAGGAATTGACACCCCTACTCCTCTCTCTGTTCTAGTACGGCTTAATCTTGCTGTAGCTTCGCAAGTTGCCAAGTAGGGGTGTCAACCTGTCGGGCCGGTCCGGTTTGGTTTCGGTCGGGCTTAATCGGGCTTGAAGACTTTCAAAGGCTACACCGTGTCCGCCCATTTAACTAATCGGGCTTAGTTATTGAGGGCATGGTACACTTTATATTCGGTCGGTCGGCCTCGGGCTATAATCGGGCTACTTTAATCGGGCTTTAGTCGGGCCTTAACCGGGCTACGGACATGTTTAATGTTAAACGGGCTTTAGCCGATTTTTAAACGGGCCCTCTTTAAAATGTGCTCTTATATTCCGGCCCACTCATGCAAGCACAAAAAAATGACAATAAATCAATAAATGATACCAAATATAACCATTATTTAAAATGTGAACATGTCTTTACTTTTTAGTTTTTATTCTTTACTTTGGGGGGTAAAATAGGTATTCTACAATCATTAAAGGGTCGGGCCAAGTCGGTGCACAATAGGTCGGTCTTGGTCGGGCGTCATTCGGTCGGTCTCGGTCGGGCGCCCGACAGTCCAAGTAGCAAAACCGAGACCGACCATTTATAAACGGTCCGGGCCGGGCCGGTCTATAAACGGTCGGTCCCGGTCGGTTTAGTCGGGTCAGGCCACGAATTGACACCCCTATTGCCAAGCCTCCTATAAAGGTTTATCAGCGACAAAAAAGGACAAGGTCACAATCTCCCACAACAGTTCCTGCTCAACCAACTACTAAATCAAATCCTGGTATCGAGGTCTCTCCTGCCTTGCCAATTACTTTTTCCAAAGGTACTCTCTCTTGTACTCATGTTTCAACAGAAAAAAAAAAAACACATCATCAGACAATAGAAACCAAAAATGCATGGGAAACTATGGATGAAAAATATTCAACATAGAAGTCTATTTTGAACATTGTTTGTTTTTCGTTAAATATAGAAAAAAAATATATATGCAGGATAAATTTGGGCATACCCAGACGAATACAATCACAAGAGGATAGAGAGTCACTTCCACATTACCATCACAGGAAAAACCTATTTCTCTAGACCAAAACCTATTCCATGCCACTTCATCATGCAAGAAGGAAGTGAGAGAAATACGGTCCATATCTTCCCATTGGTTGCCACTTCTGTCTAAGGCTTTTGGCAATTGGATATTGAACCCACTTCTTAAAACATATAATTTATATTTTCTAAGGGCTTGCAGTAATCAAAAACTCCCCCATCCATTTCTTTTTTCTTATCTTTATGGCTATTATTTTCATTCTTAACATTTCTTTGTCATGATTCATATTCTTCTTCAATTTCTTGTTTGTTATTGTTGTAGTTATAGCTAGACATGTGTTATGTTTCTTAACATGTCTTTTCATGTTCTTCAATCTGTCTAGGTAAGGAAGTGAAAGTGTCGATTCCAGATCTGCCAGGAGTCCGATTCCGTCCGGACGATTGTGAGGTGCTCTATTTTCTCAAGGACAAGCTTTTGGGTCGTCTTGAACTCCCTCCTGGTCTCATCCAAGAAAATATTGATCCCTACATTTATGACCCTATGGAACTTCCCAAAGGTTCTCTCTCTCTCTCTCTCTCTCTCTCTCTCTCTCTCTATTAGGGTTATGTGGGTAGTGTAATTTAAGGTAGTGTGTTTAAAAAAGGCTGGTGGTGAACGGAGACATTTTAAGAAAGGTATGGCAATTTATATGTTAATATAAATACATAGAGTCAGGCTGGGTCAGGCCAGATCTGGGCTGACATCAGGCTTGAAAATTTCAGCGTAGGCTCGCCCTATGAGTTGAAATGCTTAGCCCATGCCCTGTCAGGGAGCTAGCCAGACTTTTTTGACAACCCATTAAGGGAGATCTGTCTCATCATCTATTTTGTTGTGAAAATTCATACATTTTGTTTCTGAAAATTAGATTATTACTAGGTCAATCTTCCTTGTCGCATGGTATACATAAGTGGATCCATGTGATAGAGGTCAAACCAGTCATTGAGTAAATTTTAATCCAGATCAAATAGAGTTGTTTGGGGGGGGGTACAATGTCTTGTTTTCCATGGATTCATGAGTAGGTTTTGAAGGGCCTACTAAGAGTCTGAAGGGCCCAAGTTGTGAGGAATAACAACTGTAACCCTATATTCTCTGTTGATAGTAAAGTAGATCTCATTTCATTGTGGACGTGGGTAATTTTGCGAAACCACATAAATCCTTGCATTATGTGATTGTTTGTTTGTGATTTCCATTCCTTTCTACATTGATTTAGGAAAAGTGAAATGTTCCAAACATTATCAAACTTATCTATGTAGGATGTGTAAATGCAATAAGAGAACTATTTTAGGATTGATTTTCTTCATCATTCTTTTCAATAGATAAATTGAATTAAATGCCTATGATGATTGACTGTAGGTGATGGATTTAAACGTGATAAGAAAGCATTTTTCTTTACCAACAAAAAAGAGAACCAGACTACCAAAGATGGGTTCTGGGGGCATACTACAACTGAACATATCTTTGACCATGACCACATTCTGGGGCTGAAGAAGGAACTGGTTTTTTCTTGGGCAATACAGAACCAAATAATAAAGACCAACTGGGTCAGCCATGAGTATAGCATAAGCCCTGCTATATTTTCGGATGAAGAGAGGAGATCAATTGGAGAGAAGGTAAGAAATATTTAGTTTAGCTATTGGAAACTAATTTTGAGACTCTAATTAAAGTTGAATGCTACTTTACAAGTAACCCTAACCCATGTTTTTAGTTTCTCAGATAGAAAGCTATGTGGTGTGTGGAATTCATTACAAGTTCGTGGATCCTTATGACATGTCTGATGAAGAATAGGAATTTTAATAGCATAGGTACAGATTTGTGGAACATTATATGTGTTTCTTTCTTTTTATCATTGCACTATGTAGCAAAGATCAACAATTTATTGGGGTTTGAGTATATTTCATTGTTTATGGGTCTATGATTATGCATATTTATTTACAGTCATTTGAGAGTGGTAATCTAGGATTCGGCTTTTCTCCAACGCGTTGGACATGGACATGGACATGGACATGCACCCCAACACATGGATGCATACCCCATGTAGTCCCAGCCGTTGGATGTCAGATCGAACACCCAACATGTTGGAGAGGATCTTTTTTCGATAATCTAACTCCAAATTCTTTAGCCTTCCATCCCATTTTATTTATTTTTATTATGAAATAACAATTGCCAAATAATTACCGATATTCTAAAATGGTTTCTTTGCAGTCTCTCCTCGACTTTAATGCTTTGCACAATGTTTCAAAATAGTAGCAATTTGATAACCTTATAAATTGCGAGGGAGAAAGATGAACACTCAGTTCCCATGCACTTATTCTCTCCTTGCTGACCATTTTGAGCCCCTCGTATATCAAGAACACTTCCAGCATATGCCTTTGCGGATCCATGTGTGTATATGTCATATGTGAGTGTGTTTGCACATGTGCATGAGAGGAAGAAAGACTCAATTATGAATATCTCAAATATTTATAAATATAATTAGGAAAAAAAGAAGCTTATAAGCCAGTGTGGCCCCTACGCTAAACACAAAGGAGGGCAAAATACCCGCCCTGCCTTACCTGAAAGGCAAGAATCTCACCTTGTTGATGCTTACATGCATGCTCCCATTGATCCCTATGCTGGTGCAAGGTCCCAACTGTCTTTCGGAACCCTCTATCCCATAGTATTTGTAGACTTAATTATCAAAAGGTTTTAAGATAAACAGAATGAAAACATAGTATAAAGTGTAACTTAAAAAAATATATATCATACTATTATATAAAAGTATGTACTAATGCTTATATGTCCTTTCTTCTTCATTATCTCTTTTTTCTTTTTTCTTTTTTCATTCTTTTTTTATTCTTTTAAATTGCTAGTACCCTTTATATTATTATACTTTTATAATATTTAAATACTCTCTAAATTTAATTTCTTTATTTGCTCTCAATGTCTCATGTTCCCACCTCTCTCTCTCTCTCTCTCTCTCTCTCTCTCTCTCTCTCTCTCTCTCGTTCCTAATTCCCTCTCTTTTATGGAATATTTTCTACACTATTTCCCTCTTTTATGGTATATTTTCTTCATTAATTTCTCTCTCGATCTTATTTTGGTAAGTTATCCCTCCATCTTCCTTGCCTCAATAAGTATCTTTCTACATTACTAAATATATATATATATATATATATATCTTATCTTTCTAAGTATATGATATATATCTATCTAAATTCTCTCCCCTCAATTGTTTTGTGTTTAGTTTCCTGAAAAACTCCTACTATTTTAGTTTCAATACGATCTCTCTCTCTCACTCTCATTGAAACTAAAAATCACCTAACCATCAATCATAGAGAAAAACCTATTATTAGGAAGGTAATAGACCAGAGAAGTATAATAGGAAAAACTCTTATTAACAAAACACTTATTATTTTTTGTTTCATCTCTCTCTCTCTCTCTCTCTCTCTCTCTCTCTCTCTCTCTCTCTCTCTCTTTAATGTTTAGTTTCCAACACCGGAAACACTCATATTATTTTTAATTTTAGTACGATCTCTCTCCTCTCAATTTTTTTGTGTGTAATTTTCATAACTGAAAAAACTCCTATTATTTTAGTTTCAATATGGACTTACTGTTGTTTTATAATTTAACTTCATATCTTTTAAGATCTTTTAAGATTTGTATAGACTATGATTTAAACTATTTAACTTCATAGATAGCCTTTTTTTTTTTTTTGTTAAGTATTCAACCGTTCATAACATAATCAGGTAAGGCAATCGTTCACACAAAACAATAGCATTCACGATATGTCAACAACCAAAGATCATTCTCATGGAATGAAATTGAAAATATCACTTCTGTAACAACATTTTCGTAACTATTTTAGGAAAGTGGAAAGGTAATGGAATTTTCATAATTTTTAGTTATGGTGGCATGAATGATAAATAACAATTAGATAATTATTTGGGTTAAGTATTATAGTAATGATATTTCTGTAATTATTCAATTCATTGTCTATTTAATTCAGTTTATTACTAGGGTTAGTTATCAAAGAATAAAATACACTTAATATGAGTTTAGACAACTCTCTCTTTCTCCAACATATAGCGACACGTGCATTTGCACGTGCAGTTTTGGTAGTATATATATATGGTGTGCAACATTAGTTACACTACGACATATGAGGAGATGAAATGTGCTGAGAGGGAGATTCTACAAAGTGATTGTTTTAGATATTTGGGCATAATAATAAATAACGAATGTAATATAGAGAATGATATTTTATAGAGAATTAAAATAAGGTGAAAGACATGGAGAGGTGCGTCTGGAGTGTTGTATGATCGATGTATCCATTTAAGGCGTAAAGCAAAATATTATAAGATAGCCATATGATTGGCTATGACATATGGTGTGGAATATTGTTAGACCATTAAAAAGCATCATATATATATATATATATATATATCTAGATAAACTTAATGTAGAGGAGATAAGAATGTTGAGAATGAGGATCTGGCTGCTGCTCCACAGAGGCCATTGTCCAGTGCCCACAAAAGCTTGGGCACACGACATGTGGAAGAAACGAATCAGGTGGTAAAAGACCAAATCCAATACTTTTACCCACTTAACCCAACCATTCCCTACCTCAAACCAAACCCGACACCCTATCTTAACCTAACCCACTTCCTACCTCTCCAACCTTCATCCTCAGAGAAGAACCCTAAGCTGTGTTGAAGTCTTCACTCAATTCGTCTTTGCAATCAAGTATCTATGCTTTCTTTTTCTTTTCTTCTTTGTTGGAATTTTATCATCCAGCTTCCTCCGTTCAAGTCATAACTCCACATCCAAACTCCATGGGTACAGTAGATCTGATTTCTGACCATTACACAGAAGAAGACTAGATCAAAATCAGAATAAAAATTTTCAAATCAGTGTAAGATCAAAAATATGGATCTGGGTTTGTTATGAATGAAGAATATGTGAAAGTTACAGTCAGTGGAGCTTCAGATCCTTCAAAAAAAGATTGGATTTCCATGATCACACATTCTCATCCCAAGAATGAATTAGTGAAAACTTATCTTGATATTGAAGCCAATTATTGTAATCTTATTAATCAAATAAATAAAAACTATACAATAATCTTTCTAAATTTTTGTTTTTCTGTAATTGGGTTGCAAGGGAAGTACATGACCCAGTAAGATCCAAACTATCAGAATTGCACAAAGGGAGAAAGGAATAGTAGTTGCAGTGGAACATTGAGTTTCCATGTTGTGGAGATAGGACCGCTGCTCGTGCTGATCCGTTTTCCATGTTGTGAACACTAGAACTGATATAGAGTTTGTGTTATTTAGCGATGGTGGTTTCCAGAATAAGGATCCTCTTTGGATGGATGCTACCTC
This sequence comes from Macadamia integrifolia, assembly GCF_013358625.1. NCBI lineage: Eukaryota > Viridiplantae > Streptophyta > Magnoliopsida > Proteales > Proteaceae > Macadamia > Macadamia integrifolia. The sequence continues at coordinate 45,374,589 of NC_056561.1, read as the reverse complement.
TTAGTGTATCCTACGCCCACATGCATGGCAAAGTGGAAACAGATTGTGAAAAAAGAATCATGCCCTGACTCTACTTCACAATGTGTGTCGGTATAAGGTACCCTAAGAAGTAACGTTCTTTAACCTATTATTATAATATTTAACATGATATTTTTAAGTTTCAACAACATATAAAAACCACATCATCAGAAAATAAAAACCTGATACCTGCATATTTTTAGTGGAGTTGTTGGGTTATTATAGGTTTCTTAGAATTAAAAAGTATTAATATATTGTGTTTTAGTGAAGGTAGGAATGTAAGACGTCTTCCTTAGTTGGTTATTGTTATTGGATTAATGTGGTGCATATGTGATAACATAGGTGAGGTGGGGTAGTTATGTAATCGTGGATATGTAACCATAGATATGCATACTTTAAATTCTTAGATGAGGAATAAAAGAGGGGACTAGATTGATTTGGTTAATCCTATATTTTCTTATAGAGAAATGAGGGATTGGCCTCCTCGATAGAACCAAAAGGTGGGCTACCTCCTAATTAGCCAAAATTCTTTCATTTTCCTTTTTTTTTTTTTTTTCTTTCTCTACTATGTTCGTAATAAAACCAAATACCAAATTATGCATAGGAGGCTATGGATAGAAAATATTCAATGTAGGAAGTCCATTTTGAATATTGGCTAGTGTTGCAATGTGCATATTGGAGTTACCTAAAAAAAAAAAATTCATATTTTTAACTCTTAAGGACAGTTATCATATACTCCCCATTCATTTCTTGTTTCTTTTGTCACGGCTATTATTTTCATTCTTAACATGTCTTTGTCATGACATTAATCTTCAGCTATTTCTTGTTTCTTATCGTTGTAGCCATAGCTATATATGTATTATGTTTCTTAATGCGTCTTTTCATGTTCTTCAATCTACCAAGATAAGAAAGGAATGTCAGCTTCAGATGATCAAACTGGATTTTATTTCAATCCCAACGATAGGCAAGTGATCAATATTCTCAAGGAGAAGCTTTTGGGTCGTTTTGAACATCTTAGACTACCTGCTGGTCTTATCCCAGACACTATTAACCCCTACAGTTATGACCCTGTCACACTTCCCAAAGGTTCTCTCTCTTGTAGATTCAAATGTTAATGAAACAACATTGAACATATTAGGTTAACTCCAAGGGGCAATGGAGTTGGTAAATAATATTTGCTTCAGAAAGTGTGTGGTTTTGAGTTTAGCTCTTCTTATCTCCTTGAGGTCACCAATACCGGGATGTTTAGTACTCTTCATTGCTTTCAATGAAACTTAAACCACCAATCACTCTTCTTAAGACCTTAGTTCTCCTTATTGGTATAACCAAGTTGGTAAGAATGAACTCCTAAGATAAAATAGCTCCTATAGGCCTGTTTGTACAGTGCACTTGCTCACTATGCCCACGTCAAGATACTTTTGGTCTATGCTCATAATCGGAACTAAAAAACCAAAACTGAAATAGAGGAATTCATTTTAAGAGAGAGAGACCAACAATTAGATGCTGAAAAGTATTATGTATGGGTCATCCTATTTATAGAGGTGATGGTGTCCTTTCAAGGGGGTATGCCTAAGCAACAATGAGGATTTAATCTTTCAATAAAGATTCTAAACCTGTGCCTTGGACCACATTCATTCCATGTGGTCATGTCTTGGCATAAAAACTTGATTATATCTTTCCATACGTATTGGTACCTAAGTACCTAACCTTCTACCATTTAGAGTTACGTTCACAAGCGGCTGTGATTCCATTATTGATTGACAATGAAGTAAATCTCATCTCACTATGGAAGTAGACAAGCTTGTCGAACCATGTAAATCTTTGCATTGTATGATTATTTTTTTGCAATTTTCATTCTTTTCTACATCATTTTATGTTCTCGTTTCTACAAAAAGTGACTCAAATTTTTTTGTATAATTTGGGAAAATAATGCCACTTTATTTCAGTCCAAGTAAAGAGAAATGTGTCAAAACATTATCAAACTTATATATGTAAGATGTGTAAGTGCAATACATGTAGAATTTATAGCTGAGACCTTAACAAAGATGGAGAACTAGTTTTACAAAATTGATTTTCTTCATCAATCTTTTTCAACAGATAATTTGAATTAAATGCTTGTGGTGATTTTACTGTAGGTGATGAGTTTGAACATGTTAAGAAAGCATTTTTCTTTACCAACAAACAAGAGAATCGAACGGTGAAAGATGGTTTTTGGAGGATCTCTACTTTGCCTATGAAGATATACAGTAAGGGAGATATGGTAGGGTTCAAGGAGGAGTTCAATTTTTTCTGGTCAATACAAAATGAGACAATCAAAACCAACTGGTTTATGAATGAGTACAATGTAAATCAGGCTATATTTTCAGATGATGAACGCAAAGCTATTGGAAACAAGGTAAGAAAGATCTAGTTTAGGTATTAGAAACTAAATTTGAGATTCAAAATTAAAATTGAAAATGCAACTTTGCAAGTAACCCTAACCCTAACTCTTGTTTATTTGGATCTCAGATAGAAAGCTATATAGTGTGTGAAATTTGGTACGAGTCCGAGGAATACGACCACCTGTCTGATGATGATGTTGATGATGATGACGATGATGATGATGATGACAATGATGGTGATGATGGTGGTGATGATGAATCAAAATAGCTAATAGCAAAAAAATAAATCCTGCTGAATTACATAGGAAAAATTGATATATATATCAATATGTTGCCTTGATCTTTCTTTCTCTCAAACCCCTACCTCTATAATAATGGACCCCAATGTGGAGGAGAGATTTATCAATGATACCCTATAAATATTTTTATTTTCAATACATTATAAACATATATGATTTCTTTTCTTATATCGTTACAATTTATTGAGATTGAGTACAATTTCATTACCTAGGGGTCTCTAATTATGCATATTTATTTATGGTCGCTCGAGTGGTAACCTAACTCTTTTGCCGTAAAAACAAGTGGTAACCTAACTCCCAATTATTTAACCCTCCCAACCCCCCCCCCTCCCCTTATTAATTAAGGAACGAAAATAAAAAGACTTCTCCTGGTGAACACCTTAAAGCTACCCTATAACTACCACATTAAGTCTAGAATCAATTGAGACACCCAATGTTAGTGAGCCCATCCACTCAATCTCTTGCCTCAAACTTCAACAAAGCTTCATGGAAATGCAATCCTGATTCTTCATTCAAAACCTCATCTACACTTGCTTAGGATGAACATTCAAAGCAAGGACCAAATCTATTATTCACCTGAATTCTTCTTTCCAATTTTAGAATTTTTTTAGCTGCACCATTATATCAGATTTCATATAGTAATTCCAAAATGTTATTAATTTCTTCTATCTTCTTCTGCCCCATATTTTTGCTTATTCAATAACTGGATATCTTTGCTTTATGGTGCAAAGAAATAACTATTTTTTCAATGTCCTGCAAGGTCCCCCCTTGTAAACCCAATTAGGGCATATTGTTATGAGAAGAAAATTTGTGTTTCATGCTAATTTTGATGTTCTGTTTCTGACTCAGTCCCTTGTTATGGGACATGGTTTTTGAGAACCCATGTCCATAGTGATGGCTTGGTACATCACACTCAAGTAGATTCTTTCCTCAGCTTCACAAATTTTAAAACAGTTGCAAGTTCACAATTAGTGCCTATTAAATGATGTAGTTAAGGTAACTCTCATGCATGTTTCACCTGTGGCATTTTCTATGTGACTTCGAATAGTGAAGGCTTCACCACTAGTGCTTATCAGTGCAAAGGATTTTCATCCTTTGTCCTCTTAAAAGGAATATTTTTTATCTTCCGTCTGAAGGGAAGGAATAGGGATTACTCACTAGTTACATTAGGGTCTATGACTCAAATATGATCCCATTCGAACTGGTCCAACTGTGAGATTGGGCTTGAGTGAATTTGCAAACCAAGGAGGGTGTTAGGCACCTTGATCTATCAATTAAATCGATTTTTCTATTTGTTTGTTATTTCTATTGAATAATGAATATTATAAAACACAACATGTCATAAGCTAATTTATAGAATTAAACAAATGGATGAAAAGAAGAAGAGTATCCAAAGTGTCGTATGATTAACGTAACCCTTTGAAGCATGAAGGAAAATTTTATAGGATAGCCATATGGATTGGCTATGACGTATGGCTTCGATTCAATTGCTTTTCAAGAATATTGAGCTTGATATGTAAGCCATGTATCTAGGAGGAATTCCAAAGAAGGGCTTTCAGTTTTATGCACCATGTTTTGGTCTTGCAACTAAGAATTTATACAGATTCTTAAAAATATTACATAGAATGTTGGGTAGTTAAATAATATCATATAGATAAAGTCAGTGTAGCAGAGATGAGAATGTTGAGAAAGATGAGTGGCAAAACTAGGAAGGATAAAGTAATGAATGATCATATTAGAGCTGATTTGGGAGTATCTCCAATGCATAATAAGCTACGAAAAAACGTTTGAGGTGGTATAGCTAAGGGTGTTAATCAGTTTGGTTTCGATTTAAATGATGCAGTTTGGTTCGGATCACATTTATTTAGCTAAAACCAAAACTGCACCATTTACTAACAGTTGAATTTATGAAACCGCAACCATTTAGTAAACGATTTCGGTTACACGGTTTTAAACGGTTTCAATTTCACGGTTTTAAATGGTTTCGGTTTATTCCATATGGTTTCTAAATGGTTAGCAATCGGTTTGCTAGTTTATTCGCATGTTTACAAAACTTTTCTTTTGGTGATACACGATTCAATCTTGAGAATGTGAAATGCAAACAAAACTACTAATGAACACTGATAGTAGTGGTGGATGATGCTATAGTAGGAGTAGAAGACTCTAAAAACACATCTTTCAAGGCTTCAAATAATTCATTTTCATCCGTCTCAGCTATATAAAGGAAGAAAATAATTACTCACAATATGAAACTAATGTCGAAAGAATTTCATACGAGGTTAAAAGAAAAAATATTACCTCCAAAAGTTGGTTACTTAATCATTATACGGGTTAATCAGAACTGTTTTGACGGTTTCAATTCGGTTTGAAACCAACGGGTTAAATGGTTAAAACGGATCGACCCGTTTAGCTAATCAATCTGAAACTTGAAACCAGAACCGAACCATTTACTAAACGGTTTTACGGTTCCGATGTAAACGGTTCAGTTTGATTTCAGTTTTAAATTCACATCCTTAAGCATAGCCATATTCAACGGACTTCTTTGGATGCTCCAGTATGAAGGAGTGACCTAACTCAAATTGAAGAAACTAAAAGAATCCGGAGTCAATAAAAAATGACACTAGAAAAAATAGTGAGGACTAAAATGCGTAGCTTAGGTCTCGTATAATATTAATATGGCTTCAAATGAACCTAATTAGAGGACAAGAGTCCATGTATTCAGACCCATTTAGTTGGGACAAGGTTGAGTTATAATTGTTATTGTATTATTATTTTTATTGGTATTCAACATGATAGTTTCAAGTTCCAAAAACATACAAAAAACACATCATCAGAAAATAGAAACCAACTAGAAAATATTAAATATGGAAAGTCCATTTTGAACATTTATTTCTTGTTTCTGATTGTCATGGCTATTATTTTCATTTTTAACATGTATTTATCATGACATTAATCTTCATCTATTTCTTGTTTCTTATTGTTGTAGCTATGGCTATATATGTATTATGTTTCTTAATGTGTCTTTTCATGTTCTTCAATCTGCCAAGATAAAAAAGAAATGTCGACTTCTTCACATGACCAAACTGGATTTTATTTCTATCCCATCGATAGCGAGGTGATCAATTGTCTCAAGGAGAAGCTTTTGGGTCGTTTTGAACGTCTTAGACTTCCTGCTGGTCTTATCCCAGATACCATTAATCCCTACAGTTATGATCCTCTCACACTTCCCAAAGGTTCTCTCTCTCTCTCTCTCTCTCTCTCTCTTGTAGAGGATTGAAATGTTAATGAAGCAACATTGAACATATTAAGTTAAACCCAAGAGGCAATTGACTTGATAAGGAATATTTGCTTTAGAAAGCGTGTGGTTTTAAGTTCGATTCTTCTTATCTCTTTAAGATCACTCACACGAGGACATTTAGTGTTTTTCACTGATTTTAGTGAAATTTAAATGAAAATAAGTCAAACCACCGATCACTCTTCTTAAGACCTTAGTTCCCCTTATTGGTATAGCCAAGTTGGTAAGAACTGGACTCCTAAGATAAATAGCCCTTGTAAGCCCGTTAGCACAGTGCACTTGCTCACTATGCCCACGTCAAGATACTTTTGGTTTATGCTCACAATCAGAATTAAACAACCAAAAACAGAAATAGAGGACTTCATTTTAAGAGTGAGAGAGGCCAACAATTATATGCCAAAGAGTATTATGTATGGGTCATCCTATTTATAGAGGTGGTGGTGTCCTTTCAAGGGGGTATGCTCAAGGATGGACTTCAACGATTAGCACATTTATTCCATTTGGTCTTGTCTTGGCATAAAGGCATGATTGTATCTTTGCATACGTATTGATACTTAAGTATCTAACCTTCTACCATTTGGAGTGAAGCCTACAAGTAGCTGTAACTCTATTCTCCATCGATAGTGAAGCAAATCTCATCTCATTGTGGTATTAGGTAATCTTGTCAAACCATATAAATTTTTGCATTGTATGATTATTTGTTTGCAATCTTCATTTTTTTCTACATCATTTTATGTTCTCGTTTATACAAAAATTGACTCAAAATTTTTTGTATAATTTGGTAAAATAATGCCACTATATTCCAGTCCAAGTAAAGAGAAATGTGTCAAACATTATCAAATACGTATATGTAAGATGTGTAAATGCAATACATGGAGACCTTAACAAAGATGGAGAAATAGTTTTATAAGATTGATTTTCTTCATCAATCTTTTTCAACAGATAATTTGAATTAAATGCTTGTGGTAATTTACTGTAGGTGATGATTTTGAACATGTTAAGAGAGCATTTTTCTTTACCAACAAACAAGAGAACCGAACTGTGAAAGATGGTTTTTGGAGAGCTTCTACTTTGCCAGAGAAGATATTCAGTACGGGACAAATGCTAGGGTTCAAGGAAGAGTTCAATTTTTTCTGGTCAATACGAAATGAGACAATCAAAACCAACTGGATTATGAATGAGTACAGTGTAAATCAGGCTATATTTTCAGAGGATGAGCGCAAAGCTATTGGAAACAAGGTAAGAAAGATTTAGTTTAGCTATATGGGAAACTAAATTTGAGATTCAAAATCAAAGTTGAAAATGAAATTTTGCAAGTGACCCTATCCCTAACCCTAACCCTAACCCTAACCCTTGTTTATTTGGATCTCAGATAGGAAGCTATATAGTGTGTGAACTTCGTTACGAGTCCGAATACGATGACCTTTCTGATGATGATGTTGTTGATGATGATGATGAAGATGATGATGATGATAAATCAGAATAGCTAATTGCATAAAAATAGATCCCGATGAAGTAAATATAGGAAAAACTAATATGTTGCCTTGATCTTTCTCTCTCTCGAACTCCTACCTCTATAATAATGGATTCCTATGTATAAGAGAGATTTGTCAGTGATACCTTATAAATATTTTTATTTTCAATTCATTATAGTCGTATGTGATTTCTTTACTTTTATATTACAATTTATTGAGATTGAGTACAATTTCATTACCTAGGGATCTATGATTATGCATCTTTATTTATAGTCATTTGAGTGGTAACCTAAATCCCAATTATTTAACACTCTCAACCCAACCCCCCCCCCCCTCTCCCCCTTCTTAAGTAGTACCAATTGCCAAATAATTACAAAGATGGTTTCTTGCAGTCTTCCTCTCCTTTAATGCTTCAAACGACATTTTTCTCTTTTCTTTCTTTCTTTCCTTTTTTGTACAAGAACAATGTTTTCAAAATACTTTGTAATTTAAAAACTTTATAAATTGCAAGGAGAAAGGATGAGCTCGCTGCTCTTACACACTCTCTCTACCCTGACCATGTTGACCTCCTATATATGAATTGTAAGGAACTCCTTCCTATGCACCCATTGGTTTGGAGAGGGAGATGCCAATACATATGAGGAGCTTATAAATACCCTGCCCATATTGCAGTTATGAAGACAGAAGCAATTCCCCATCCTACATATGCCCAAAAGGTAGAGCGAGAGCGAGAATGGGAGTGGAAATGAATGGATAATGTGAGTGTCAAATACACAAATTAATTAAACTCAAGATCATTTCCAGAATGTTTCCTTGCACGTGCATGTGTGTATATGTGTATGAGGTAGCACTTGTGTATGAGAGAGAGAGAATCTTCAGTATAAATAATCTCAAAATATTTACAAATGTAAATAGGGAAAAAGAAATCTGAAAGGCACCGTAACCTTAGCACCTAGACATAGAGAGGGAGAAATGACCACCTCATTCTTCATGAAAGGCCGAAACCCCATCCTGTTGATGCTTACATATGTACTCCCATTGGCCTTGCGTTATCGCGCAGTCACGCTGCCTTTCATGAGAACTCTCTCCTAATTAATTAATAGGTGTAAATTATTTTATTATCAAAATAAATGTATATTTACAATTTTACACATGATTTATTTATCTCCAAGCTCCATTCCTTATTAAGGAACGAAAATAAAAAGAGATTTCTCCTGGTAAACACCATAAAGCAACCCTATAAACTACCACATTAGTCTAGAATCAATTGATTGAGGCACCCAATGTTAGTGAGCCCATCTACTCAATCTCTTGCCTCAAACTAACAAAGCTTTATGAAAATGAATCGAAGCACTCAATGTTAGTGAGCCCTACTCAATCTTGAGTCGAAGCACCCAATGTTAGTGAGCCCATCTACTCAATCTCGAATCGAAGCACCCAATGTTAGTGAGCCCATCTACTCAGGCACCATTTGATAACGTTTTTGCTATTTCTGTGTCTAGAAACAGCAGAAACGGCTTTTCAAGTTTTTCGAAATACAAATGGATTTTTTGGTGTTTGATAAACCTGTTTCTCGAAACGTTTTTTGTAGAAATAATATCACTAAGACTTTTTTTTGTTTGATTTCTATTTGTATTTATTTGACTTATTTCTATTTTTACAAGTGTTTGGTGTAATTTAGAACACTTATTTTTATTTATAATAAATCACAAATCACAAATTACTCTCAAGTTATTTGTGGTTTGTGGTAACAAATCATTTTTGTTGATTTTTGCTATCTTAAATGAGCACATTTGCTAAACTACTCAAAATCAATGGTAAATAGGTAACTTCAGTATGTTTTATACTTTTTCAAAGCTCAAAGCTGAAGGTGAAAATTGAAACCTATTTTCTCATTATATAATTTATTCTATAAATAGTAACCAAACGAATAGTATTTGTGGTCCATAATTTATTGTCACAAATAATTTATAAAAAATTGTTAATAAATACAAATAGAAATCATACTAAAGAGAGCCTAAAAAACCCAATAGTATCATCGGATGCCCAAAATAGAGAGGGTTTGATTGCCTCTTTTTAGGTTTAAATAGTTGAGAGATTTATAGGGCACAATAGCTCTTTTTTTTCCTCTCAAATTCATTTCTAGAAACGTCGAAACTAGTCTCAAAGTCGTTTTCTAGAATTGTAAATAGACATTAATTTTGATTTATGTTTCTAGAAACGGGTGAAACGGAACAACTTTATCAAACTCTTTTTAAGCTATTTCTCCGTTTCTGGGAACAAGAAAATGCGGAAACGGCAGAGACAAAACGTTGTCAAACAGTACCTCAATTTCTTACCTCAAACTTGAACAAAGCTTTATTGAAATGAAATCCTTATTCTTCAACCAAAACCTCCTCTAGACTTGCTGAGGATGAACAATTCAAAGGAAGATGCAAATCTATTATTCCCCTGAATTATGATTTCCAATTTTAGAATTTTTTTTAGTAGCTGCACCATTGGATCAGATCTCATATGGTAATTCAAAAGTCTGATTAATCCCATATTCAATAATTGGGTATCTTTGATTTTTGATGCAAAGAAATAACTAATTTTTCAATGTCCTGCTAGGTCCCTTTACAAACCCAATTAGGGCATATTGTTATGAGAAGAAAAACTTGGGTTTCATGTTAATTTTGATGTTTTGTTTCTGACTCAATCTCTTGTTATGGGACATGGTTTTTTTTTTTTTTTGAACATTAGGATAGTCTAGTGGTGGTAGCTTCAGCTTGTGGAGCCGACACCTAGAGGAGGAGGTCGTGGGATTGAACCCTGCGTACGCATTGTGTGAGTGTATGTGTGATTTTCTTATTTATTCTGTACCCACCAGTGGATTTGCCCAGATGGTTAGGGCGAACTGGGGATTGTGTATTAGGCGCATGGTCCCAGGTTCAATTCCCCATTTCTACATTTACGATTTAAGTAGAGATCATGGCGGTGGGTTGCTGTGCTAGTCTCCCCGAGGATTAGTCGAGGTGCGCGTAAGCTAGCCCGGACACCTTGGTTAACAAAAAAAAAAAGCATGGAGGAGTTAGATTAAGTGGAGATTTTAAATTTACAAAATTTTATTTGTGAACATTAGGGAGTAACCCATTGTCCAAACTTTTTTTCACCCCTTAATTAATATAACATTGATAGGTCACATCATTTAGGTAGACGATGTTCAAATCTATTAATCTAGGAGAAAGGAAGGAAGCTCAAATCACCTGTAAAATTAGATGTGGACAGTGATATATTGCTTAACCAAAAAGGCTGGAAGTAATATTCTTTCAAACTTCAATTAACAAGCAATCAAATAAGATTTGTTTAATTTAGTTATCCATTTTAGTGATGTGGCCCTATTGCTTGAACAATTGGGAATGTTTGTTGCCTATGCAAGCAATGAGACCTCACCCTATTTGAGTCTTTGAGGTATGTGATGATCAGGGATTAAGTTCACAGATCAGTATCAGTACAATTGATCCAATACCGATCACTATATGCAACCGCAAAGATCAATTACTAATGTCTAATTGAATTGAAATCGCATTTTTTTTTTCCTTCTAATTAAACTTGATCATAATGTTCTATATAATATTGGAGATTGATGAGTTTCCAACAGCAAGGTGATGCATCACTTTGGATGATACTGGTCGACAAAAAATTCTCTCAATCTCCCACTCCAGCTGCAATCATTTATCTGTCACCCATTCAATAGTTGAGAGGACTTGGATACATATCCCCGGGTGTAGGCAAGTGTTGGTAACCATACAAGTCTACTACATATTGATGCCCATGTGCTGATATTGGACGATAAAGTTGTCCATTTTCAATACAATTTCCAATCTATCAATAAAGTGATATGAGAAAGCTGGTAGGCTTTAGAGTATTCACACATGACACACATGACATGAGAGAGAGAGAGAGAGAGAGAGAGAGAGGTTGGTCTCTCATGTACCGTTGGTCATCATTTAATTAAAAGCTTCCACATACTGTTTGGAAGCTTGAATTATAGTAGCGGCATAAAGAGAGGCATAAAGAGAGGTGAGGCTGGGGCCTGGGGGGGACATGGGCTGAACCACCATAGCAGGCCTTATGGGAGGCCCTTTTTTTACATTTTTACTTTTGCCCTTTTCGCTTTACCCTGGGTACAACACTGCCTTGTATCAAAAGATTCAAAGTTTCTTAACATTTTGGCCCACAGATGTCTACTGAACTTATTAACAGAGTTCGTATACTTTCCCTACATCCCATTTTTTTTTTTTATGTTTTTTGGATAATGGCTATATCCCATTAGTGTTGGGGATCAATCAATTTTTAGTGCTTTATACTGTGAAACAAAGTATTTGAAAGTGTTGGCAGAAATTCAATCATGCAGTGAAAAAAATCGAATTAGCATTTCTTGCATTCAAAATCACTGTATAAAAATAAACTACATAGGAGTGAGACCGGACCAATTAAATGGTCAGCATCAAAGTTCCTCCTCTAGACAAAACTGGTTAGGATCAAAGTTCCCCAAGGCCTAGATTATTGTTAACCGATTCAAGAATAACCCACTTTTAAGGTGTAAAAAATGAGACCAGACCAATTGAAATGGTCGAAAATGATCTAATCGAACTTCTTATTGGTTTGATATTAATTTTGATATTTGGAAACTGTTAAACGATTGAAACCGAAAAAACAATAAAATTCAATAAATTTTATAGTTTTAATATATGAAAAATAAGATTGGATAGATAAGAGATCATTAAAATAAATCAATAATGAAAAAGCGGACCAAGCTGATAGCTATTGGTTTTGATTTGGTTTGGTATGTATATACTTTACTCCTTACTGATCCAATATATAATAAAAACTGGTGGAAAAAAAAATTTGATCAAAACCAGAAGATCGAACCGACTGTTTGACACCCTCACGGCCCTGCCCACTTGGGTCAACCGCCCCCATCACAACTAGGCCAGCTCAGCCTGATTAACTTGTCTTTTTTTTTTTTTTTTTTTGATAAGCATTAACTTGTCATTCTATACAATTAAGGAAGAATTAACATCACCTAACTAGTATGAAATGAGTCACAAAGTCCACAACTAGTGTATTGATCTGATAGTCCTTGCCCTCGTGATAAGATGGTCCAACTCACAACTCACAACTCTCTATAATGCTCATCTTCCTTCTAGATGTTCAAAGATATACTATACTTGATCTGATAGGAGATGCCCTTGTGATAAGATGGTCCATCTTAAGCTATTGAACTTTTTTTCTTTTCTCCCTATTGTGGGCAATAAGATTTAGTACTTCATAACTGCTTGACAGTTGGGATGGAGATGTGAAAGTCGACCTGCAACTACCACTCTTTTCATTGAATGTGTGGCTACCTTTAGTTACCATCAAAGAGTTTGTGATTTCACAGGTCACAAGTCTTGTACCTTGCTCATATGCTACTTTCTTAGGAATCTATTCCATGAATGGGTGGGGCCACTTCTTTTGATCAGGACATATCAATCAGCTGCAGGCCAAATGATTATGACAGTATTAAATACTTCTATCATGCTTTATACCTCTTTCTAGGAGAATAATGGTTTACATAATTCTTCCCCTTTTTGTGGTGAACCATATTATGTGTATATTTGAGTGCTATGAGACCTTCATATCACAAAACTTCTGCCATGATAAATATGATGGAGATAGTTCCTCAAGTATACGAAGATTCTTAAAAATTAAACAAATTGATGTGTATCTATAACTTTATCTCCGAACATCACAACATTACTCTTCACGTATATTTTTTACATAACTATCTTTACACTTGGAGAGATAACTTAGGAAATTTTGATACCATGTTGGAAGATTCAATCTAGAACCTTGAGGCATTAAGTAGAGATAGCTCCTCAAGTACATAAAACATGTAAGATCTGAACAAATAGATATGTAGGATTATATCTTTCAACATCTTGACAGCTCAGTGACAAGATTAAGAACAAATAAAGAGAGATGAAGAGTAGAACAACAAAAGTAGGATTTCAGATACAACGAGCACTTTGGATGTGTATTGGCCATTGGGTCTCCAATGGCACTGGAAAGGATTCAATTCCCAATGGCGATGTAATATGATCGATCATTTTATCCTGTGTATCTGAATATAGGGGTCACACGGAAAAAGATCTTCTCCCAAGCGTTGGGCGCCCAACCAAACATCTGATGACTTGGAGGACCATTTTCCCTTTCCCAGTCATTTCACCCATATGTCTTGATGCAAGAACCACACGGAAAAAAGATCCTCTCCAATGGACTATGTGACCAACCAGGTATCCGAAAGCTCGAAGGACCTGGGTGTCCTCCTAGACATCAGATGCCTCATTGGGCGCCCCGAACCACACTCCCCCACAGAAATATTTTCCCAATAAAGAAAATCAACCTTGGTGCAAATAACTCCACATTCTACTCTATTATATGGAATGCACTCTACCAATACCAAACATTCATACTGGCTGGATTCCTATCATCAATTTCCCATCCCAATTCCTCTTTTCCCCTCGAAGTACAAACATAAGGAGAACTCAAAAAAAAAAAAAAAACACACAAGAGGACCTAAAAAGGAGAACACCTCACGAACAGATGAATCATGAGAAACAGTTTCAGAACCTCTGTAACTTATCAGCCCTGACAACGGGATTGGCTTTGGCAATGGCGTCCCGACCTATAGCCTTGAAATCGAACGTGCACGCATGCATCTCTGGGTATCGATGCTGCGAGCAGAAAATACTGCCACACCTGCACTTGAACCCCAACACACGGACCCTCTTTTTACAGCTCACGCACCTCTTCTTCACGCCTGTTTCATCACCACCAACACCGGTGGTGGTCGTTGAATAATTAACAGCAGAAGAACATTCAGACGATGATGTCGGTGGAGCCAAAGAAGAAGAATCGACACATAAGGAAGGTACGGATAATTGTTGTTGTTGTTGTTGCTGCTGTTGCGGTTGTGATGGCGATGTCGATTTTGTTGGGCTAAGAGATCTCCCAACGGCAGCTTTGGCGGAAGCGTCTTGTTGCTCTTTGATGCAGAAATCCCTGTAGCACTTAGAACACAGATTCAGAGTCGCTGGTGTCCCAAAGAAGCCACATCCGTTAGTGCAGGGCCGGTGAGTTTCAGGAGCTCGGCATCCGGTCTCCTCCTTCACTCGATCCCAGCTCTCTTCAGAACCCATCTCTCTCTGTAGTCGAAGTTGAAGAAAAAACTGGAAACTTAAATAACAAATCAAAAGAGAATAGAAAGTAAAGAAAAAAATCTCTGGTCAATAGCCCAAAATTGACTTGACTACTAATTTGACCCCCCCCAAAAAAAAACCTCGGAATCACAGCTAAAATTTTGGGAACTTCTGAGAAATTGACCCTTTCTAATATAAACAAAAAAAATTCGAAAAGAATCGGTTTCCGGATTTTTCTGGTTTTCTCTTTTCTCCCAAATCCGAAGGCTGCTTGATCACAAAACTCTGCAGATACCGGCGAATAGCAGCGAAATTCCCTTACGATGAGTATATTACGGCCATTAAAACAGAAGATACTGTGATCTTGAAGAATCAACCAATATTGACAGTAATAATCCAATTCCAATACTCACACAATATAATTCTCAAGAACTATGGATCTATTACATTCCTACCAGAAACTATAAATTCATAAGAAGCAGAAACGAATATAAGAAAAAGGCAAATAACAACAATTGATAAGGTTTTTCTTACGTCTTTCGTAAAGATTCAAAATCTCGTTCTGTAGGTTACTTGGATCTATACGCAACTCGTAAAGGTACAGAGATAGTAATTCAAAAGTGGAAGAAGACGGAAGTGAAAGAGTACGGGAGCTGGAGATTAACGAAAAACCCTGGTTTCAATATCGCTGGATCGGAGGGATTGAGGGGCGCCCCTGTTTTGCTTTATCGTTGCTTTCTTTTCTTTTCTTTTCTTTTCTTTTGGTTATTTAAGAAAGAAAAGATTTGATTATAAAATCGGATTTTCAGATCAGATACTAATCTAACGGTATAAAATCTTGGGACTTTTCCAAAAAGAAGGGTTACATGCTACGGTTATCACCGAGGCAAAGCCACAACTCGGCTCATGGAAGCCTTTTTCTGTGGGCCCGGTGGTGACTGGTAAAGGGTGTTCAAAGAAAAGAAACACGTCACTCATGACCGGCAGCTGGCAGGATGGGTTTCCACTTTCGTGAGGTAGTTTACTAGTTTCTATTATTGAGCCGCCAAAAAAGTTAATGGGCCCCGCAGAATCGTCAGCTTGTGTCATATTATGGGAATGGGACATGCCATCTTCCCGCGAGCCACCGCTTTCGTTAAACTATTTTTTTTCATAATTATTGCATTCGTGCACAGCATCGGATGGCCAGATCATCTAAACAGATACCTCTCTACTATCTAAATCCTTATTGTTTCTGTTACGATCCCATATCAATTTATAGAGATTGATCTTACATCGATTTTCTTTGAAAATCTTGCATCTATTACGATCTTATATCAATTTATGGGGATTAATCTTACATTAATTTTCTATAAAAATTGATATGGATTGATATGGTCTTGGATCTCCTTACATTGTAATTTTATTTATGAGGTTGAGTTCTTTTAGGATCGTAACAATATTAGTATAGTGCAGTAGAAGGGCATTTACTTGAGTCCTAAGTGGGGCTCTAGTGTGTCAATCGGCTTGATCTGATCAGTTTCAATGTGGAGATGGTGAAATTGAAATCAAACTAAGGAAAATACTATTGATTTTAGTTTTAATTTGGTTCATCATTTTGACATCCTAATCTTGACCATTTGATTTCACACAAATTCATATCCCTTCCTTGGTGTCAATCAGTATGTTTAGTCTGGTATCTATCAAGACTTAGTCAGATTAAGTTGGTTACTATGTCAACTCAAAATCAAATGTCAAAATTTTTTTTATTTTAATTGGTTTTGTTTCGGTTTGATTTAATTTTTATTAATTTGTAGTTGTGCTACTATTGGATCCAGTCAGATTTGATTTCGAGCTTAAATGTATACAAAAAGAAATTAATGGGAAGACCTTGCTTTTCGGGGTGTCAATCAGTCTAATTTTATCTGGTCTGATCAATTTCAATGAAACTGAAATCAAACCAAGGAAAATAGTATTGATTTTAGTTTTAATTTGGTTCATCATTTTGACATCCTTAATCCTGACCATTTGATTTCACGTAAATTCATATCCCTTCCTTGGTGTCAATCAGTATGTTTAGTCTGGTATTTATCAAGACTTAATCAGATTAAGTTGGTTACTATGTCAACTCAAAATCAAATGATTAAGAAGGTTTTTTATTTTTATTGGTTTTGTTTCAATTTGATTTAATTTTTATTAATTTGTAATTGTGCTACCATTGGATCTAGTCTGATTTGATTTCGATTTTTTTGTTAGGTTTTCCATCCATTTCAGTCCGTCCATTAGGTCAATCTAGTTTGATTTTGGTTCTGGTCTCTATCAGTTCCACAAATGTCAATCCAAAACCAAACGGATAAGGGTGTGATTGGGTTGGTTAAAGATCGATTTGGACTGAACTTTGACAACCTTACTTGACCATGTGGACTCTTTTTGTTGATGAAACCATTTCCTCCATGACATGGGAACCCTTCACTTTTTAGATTTCAGTCCCATTTGATTTTGTTTCTGCTGTTTATGTGTTCTGAAACAGTAGAAACGATTTTATTTTTCCATTTTTGGGCTAAGAAACGATTTTTGAAATTGTAAAAAGGTGTTTGATTTTTTTTGTTTATCGAAACTTTTTCAACAGTGTAATTGGGTTCAAGACACGAGTGAAGTATCGGGGTTTTCACATTTTTTGTTCCTTCCACTTGTTTCTAGAAACAGAAATATAAGTTTAACTTGTTTCTCCATTCCTGTTTCTAGATACAAAAATAAGCATAAATTTATATTTCTATTTCGAAAAACAAGTGAAATAAATTGAAAAATTAAATGATTTTTGAGGTGTTTTTCCATTTCTGAACACAGTAAAACACGTTTTTGAAAACAAAAGCAAACCAGTCCTTTATTAACTAGGTCATAATCCAAACTTGGGCCGGGAAACCTGAGATCAGCTCAGCACTACCCTTGTTATGTCAGGTTAGGGCTGGGCTTGGCCCATAAAGTTTGGACTTATGTTAGGCAGCCTATTTGGGCTAAATTCAGGGTTGGTCCCGAGCCCAAACCATACAAACCGATAATTTACATGACACGACTCTATGTAATTATAAATGATCGACTCAATTATCTTTTAACTTAGGCTATGTTTGGATGCGAAAAAAAGAGATTAAAAAAAATTGAACTAATGTTTGGTGTGATTTTTTATAATGCATTAATTTTTTAAAAGATTGTGATTGCGTACGTGATAGGATGCGAAGCATATCCATCATGTGCCGAAACCGTTGGATTAATCTAATTATCTCAGAATAAGTCAATAGAATGCAATAGTATTGGTGTTTGGAGCCAAATTCCAATCCAGCGGACCAAACCTGAGGAGAACTACAATGTTTAATGTCCTCAAGTGGGACCTTCATCATGGACTCCCAAAAGAAGCAAATTCATGATCATTTAGTCCTTGTTTGGTTGGCCGCGAGCTAATAAGATGGGAAAGAACAATAAAGGAAGGAGAAATTAGAAAGTTTTCTCCATAAGGCGTTCACCACTCCATCCTAGACTCACAAACCTCAAGTATACCTTCTGCACGCATTTGAACCCACTGCAATTAGTGAGTTAAGCAATGAGTGAATTCTGATTCACTATGGCTGAAAGAAAACTCGACCAATAAAAGGAGAGTTATCAAAGGATTCCCAAGGGAAACCAAAAGGTAATATATTTGATTGCCTTTGGGTGGAAAAGTCCAAAAAACGACATTATTCCTAAGGAAAGTTTATCATGGACATGCTCACTAGGGGATGAAATAGGTTGGGCCTGGTTGCTTACAATCCCAATCTAACCCTTGGTCCCCAAAACTCAAACTACGCTCAATCTAATCCAACCCGGACCTAATTGATCTTGATTGGATTTGGTTTCTTAAATCCCTAGCTTTGTTTCTTAAAACCATAGCCTAACCTTAGGTCCTTAAAATTCAATCCAGGCACAATCCAACCTAACCCAATCCTAATTGACATGATTGGGCTGGTTAAGGTGGGGGCTGACCTTAATTGGCCTTGATTTTTGCCAAGGTCGGGCTAACCCTAAATGACCCTGTTTTTGTAATCAGGGTCAAGGTCACATTGAAAAAGTATATCAAATATTGGAAGAAATTATGAAATTTTGTATTTGATGAAGTTAGAAACTTCTATATAAATTGGATATAATAAACAATGACCCAGATTTCTTTATTCTGAATAAAAGGATAAGATTACAACCTTAAATCATATAATAAAACCAGGGTTAAACTCAGGATCGGGTTGAGTTGGGCTGGCCTAGGCCTCAACCCATGCCTAGCCCAACCCTGACTTAGGGTTATTGTTTTTCAACCCACCCTTGGGGTCGTAAATCTAAGCCCAAACCATGCTCGGGCATTCAGGTCCAAACTTACAACCCTAATGCTTGCCCTATAATTGGCATCCTTTGTCATCATTAACTCCCACCTTTTATTATGTGAGGTAAAAAATACTCTTCACAATGGGTTCAGATCTTCATTATTGAAAAGAAATTGGTCCCAAATTTTATGTATAATTTTTATGGGAGAAGGTTCATTGAGTAAGCTACATAGGAGAGCACATCAATGAATTGCAGCAATAATTTTGGGGAAAAGAATGCTCCTTGGTTGTGCAACTCCTAGACCAATGCGGGGCCAATGAAGACATGGGCATAAACAACGGGTGAGTTTTTTGGATTTTACACTGGTAGGGGTGTCATTTCACTATCCTCTTTGTCTGGGTGCCGGGCCACATTCATTTCCCCAATAATTTTATACATGAAAGACAGCACAGTCATTTTATGTGAGGAAGAGAAATAGATAGATAAGGTGATAGCATACCTTTCCTGGTAGCTAGATAAAGAAGGTGCTAGCATACCTTTCCCTGGCGGCTAGAAAACTTTTTCCTAATTTTATAATAAGAGAGCCAACTAATTAAGCTAACCTATGTTAATACTTAATACTACCATGTCTTACATGTAGCTAATCTAGAGTGTCTCCTATCTATCCTTTTGTTGGAATATTTGAAATAGTAGCTAATCTAGAGTGTCTCCTATCTATCCTTTTGTTGGAATATTTGAAATAGCGAGGTCAGCCGTCCATGTGGGAAAATTGATTGAACATGCACTAAAAGTATCACATCGATGATTTATGATCGAAAATAACAAAAAATATAACAGGTATTAAATCCTCACATGTACGTCGAAATAAAGATAACTACAGGAGGATCCATTCTCTGATGGAAACAATTGCCTACCCCAAAAAAAGAGTTAAAGCACAAAACACACGTGCTGTGTCATCTATATCATCTATGGGCTAGGGTTTCAATATCTATGCGCATCCCTTTGAAACAAAGGTACCTGTAATCTGTTTGATCTAGAAAAAATGATGAACTATTAATCAATGGATGAAGCACTTAATCATATAACCTTATTCATAGATAGTCTTTTTATTAACAAAAATCTCTAGTGATGACTCTTTCAGGGTGCAGTAATCAAATCTAAAAGAATATAAAACTTTTAACAAATACAAAGATTGATCCTTTAGCCATCCAAAAATATTAGATACCCCATACAATTTCAACTAGAAAAAAGATAAAAGATAAAGAACAGAAGAAAACTCATCTGATCTATCTTAATTATAGTTATATTTCATCATATTATCTAGAACAAGAAACAGAGAAAGAGTCATGACCAGAAGCAGAAAAGGTAAGGAGCCCTTCTGATGATGATCACCTTCTCCTTCAAGCTTCAACATGAAACTTCAAGTCGTGAATGGTGGTTATGAGATAATTTCTTCTGGAGCTCAAACATCAAGACTTGGTTCTCTTGATGAAGTAGAAGAGCTTTCTTCCTCAGCTTCTCATTCTCTTCTATTATACTTCTATTCTCCAAGTACAGCTTCAAGTTCTTCATTGCCATCTCTATACCCATCACCCCTACTGGTGCTGCTTCTACCGACCTTCTCCTCCTCCTGTTTAAGTGTTAATTAATTAACTATTGAAATCTAATATCTAAAAAGAATCAGGGATGAAACCCATGAAACACAAGTGCTAGGAAGCAAGGAAGAACCTGGATAACCGGCGAACTCGAACCTTGCACCGCCGGCGGCGAGCTGGAATTGTTGATTGGCACCACTGTGAACCTTTAAGGCGCATTCTGAAGTTCCTTTTTTTCCCTCAATTCTTAAGTTTTTTGGGGGAAGAACTGGAAATAATGGAGAGAGAATACAAGGAGGTGTGTGGTGCAGGTGCACATATAAATAAGATAATATGGTGTTTGAACCTAAAAAATCTTTGGTGTGTGCAGTGTTTGTATATGGGAGAAGCCTTCTTCGTTTGCAATGATGGCACGAGGTCTCATCATTACTTCTTACACCTTCAACTTCCCCTTCTCTCTTCTTCCTATCTCCATTCATGACTTATCACCCATCTCTCTCTCTCTCTCTCTCTCTCTCTAACTAGACACTGTCAGAGCCCAAATTGGAGTTTTTGGTTATACCCCATTGCAGGTAGTTTACTTTTGAGACTTATTCCCATGTTTGAAAGTGGCCCACGAGACTTTGGAAGGAAAGAAAAGGTTACTTTTGGTTGATTATTCAATTAAACCATGGATTACTATGTCAGACAAGAGTTTAGAGAAAAGGGTTAAAGCCCGTCTTTTCATAGATGCCTTTCCTTAATACCCTACATAAGTGTAGAAAGAGTTCTTACTTTCTTTGCTTGGACGGTCACCTCTCTCTCTCTCTCACTTTCTGGCAGGTCAACAACCATTAGGAAGTAATTGATGGGAAGGAAATGAGCCTTACTTGGTTAGAACTTAGAACTGGGCAATTTTTTATTCCTTTACATCTCCACGTTTATGTTTGTCTTTTGACTGATCCTGTATAGTATGAAACCCACCCAGTTTGAGAATAAGGACACTGGTGAAATTGAAACATCTTTAGAAGAGGAAGAGGGAACAAATTAACAAAACCTCCTTTCTGGGTTAGGTTTCCCAGTTTCAGCTAGACCCTGAACTATAGGGGTATCTTATGTGCTACCACTTGTTGATTTTGTTTATGGTAATTATAACTCAGAGAAGCCAAATCAAAGAAACCAAGGAAGAGAGAGAGAGTCAATGCGGTTAGGTTTCTTCTTTTGGCCCTTTTCTTCACGTAATCAAGTAGGGGAAGCCATGGTCATTTACGTGGAAAGTGGAAGTGTGAAACACTAGAACACCCAGATTAGGCATTTTTGGCTTCATCTTCAGCTTTACATTGGAATTATCAATCTCATCACCTTCTTCATCCTTTCCCCCACTGGTCCTCCCACGCTCACACGGCCTTAACCTTAGCCCATCAACCTTTCTTTCTCCTTTCATTCATAGGGTGATAGTGATATGGTGATGGTGGTGAGGACCTGATCGATTATGGTTTTTCTGTCAATCAATTTCCTTCACTTTCAAAACAATTTGAGTTTTTGGTTCCATAGCTCCAGGGACCCACCACATATACTTAACCTTTCCTTTTTTATGATCCCATATCAGTCATATTAGGGCTAATCCCTCTTTGGTTACAGAAGTCATTTGATGTGGTATGATACTATCTTTTCCCTCACCTTATAAGCCAATTTATATGGTACTTTACAATCTTATATTACCTGTAAAGTTATTTTCTCGTTATGGCCTTTTATCAGATCTCAATGTGAGATACTCTTTATATACCAAAATCCCCCCCCCCCCTCTCTCTCTCTCTCTCTCTCACACACACAAAAAATAAAAATTGCATTAGATTCAACTTTATGTGTTTACAAATAAACTGATAATGAGATAATGAGTGCTTTTGCACTTGTGGGGTATTCCAATAGGAAGGTTGGGGTGTTCACTTTCATTCTTACTTCAGCTTCACCTCTTTATCCAATCTCTCATTATACTAAATTTGAAAACAGGGATCTATAGAGTCAAATATTACTTTGAGGAGGCTATGTTATTGAGTACCCTTTGCTCTGTATTTCTTTCTTCTCTGCCTCGGATGATGGAATGAAGAAGAAGAAGAAGCAAACCATGATGCTCCCTTGTCTGGATGGACTCCCACCTCCTAAATCATACCATTTTGAACATGAAATGGTGAGCCAGTTGCGGAGGGAGGACTAGGACCACTCACCACTCCCTCCAATCCATTTATACCTTTCTTATTCTCAACTCTTCCTTACTACTTAATGAGGGTGAGACGAAACTTGCTAGTCAACCTAGAAATGAATAAAAAAATTCCCTCCTCCTCCAGTGTTACGAGTGCCTTGGTTTTCTGGGTTGTTGTACACCTTTGACATAGCTTACATGAATGAATGATGATGATGCTTATGAAGACTATTCATACACCCTTTCTCATGTGGTCCACTTCATCTCACTCTCTCCCACCCAATTGGTCCCATTGTCTTTCCTCTGCAATCAATTGCTCTGAAGATTTATACACAATCCCATCATCAGAATCACTAATTTCTTGGCTAGGCCTTATATGATATCACGCCTTGCACAAGAAGCTTCTATTGCCTGGTCCCCCCCCCCCCCCCCCCCCCCCCTCTCCACCCTGAACCAGATGTTAAACAAGATTAAACCCAATTAATATCTGTAATTCTGTATAGAACTCAAGGGTTTTAGCTCCTGATCGCCCAATCAAAATCAAAGCTGGTGGGTATACATGAATGAAAGCACTTATAAGCCATTGGGACCCAAAAGAAAATCAAGTTCTACTAATTCATAGTCATCTTCTATCTTCTAGAATCCAGGGAAGAATCACAGTTACGAGAAAAACTCAGTAGATCAATTCATCCGATAGGGTTTTGTTTTTGGACAAAAAAGTTTGGCTTGTTTTAGAGATCACAGTTGCAAGCAGTTACACTTCAGCACAAATCACATTAGAAAGAAACATTTATGGCTAAGAAGGGATCTACAAATCTATGCTACCAGTTCTAGTTATTATGCCTTCAATTCTAGCTCTTCTAGCCATCATATGTACCTGTCTAACCCGAGTTAGAAAAACCCAGAATAGGGATTTGGGTCAGTCCAGTCCGATCCTGATCCAGGAACAATGAGGAATCAGTAATAATAAAACCAAATATGCCCTAATCCTAGTTTTTGTAAGGGCCAATCTGGTTCCCATTTTTTTAAACCTCACACTCTACTTGCCCATGGGGAGAGGCTAGTACTAGATAAGCAATTAAGCATGGGCAAGGACTGAAGAGCAATTCTTCATACTATGATGAATACCTGTAGAATATGTCAAAATTCTCAGACAGACATAACCAAAAGGCAGAAAGGGATTCACATGCAAAATCTGTTAAATGGTCAGAAAGTCTAAATAGGCTGCAGCATCACATGATTATTAACACAAAGCCTTAAATAAGTATAATATTACAAGTGGTGGGCTAACTGTCAATTTACCAGGTTGAAAAAGTCACTGTTCCTACCGTGAGATTTCATATTTTTACAATACAGAACAGCTCCTACCTGCTGGCATTGACCATCCATCCACCCCATCCAACTTTAAATTGAAGATAATAATTTCCTTGGACTCTAAGCATTGCGAAACATTTCATAATTGATATTGAGCCATGGCTATGAATCAGGATCCACAGCTTGCCTAACTACAGAAATTATTAACACAATAAATTTCCCTTTCAAGGAGTACCCATCCGATACACTCAACTTCTACTCATTGGCGGATCCATTTCTGATCACCAATAAGAAAGCTTCAACTTTGCCTCCACCGTTTCCTACTTCCTGCACCAGTGTAACCGCCATTACAAATAAAGGTGTCATAACCTGGAGAAACAAGAACAATAATAGTCCACCTTGCAAAGTAGACACTTGAACAAGAATAATAATAGTTCACCTTGCCGAGTGACCCAAGGGCAAATGATTATGGATTTGTCCCAGGAAATAAAGAAAAAACCCCATGATAATATATATTATCGAGTTCCTGAACCTTGTTGACAAGATTTGTATATACGAAATGCTGCAATGCACATTGTGAAGTTACCAACAACAGTCAGTGCTGCTTGCAGGGCCACCAGCACCTGAAATTATTGGGGCATTACCAAGTTAGTTCATATATAATCCCTACCAAAAAGCATGGACATAGATAGCAAACTGGCATACGGCAAAAGTTCCTCACTGGAATAGCTTCAGTACAATTCAACTACGGTGGACAGAAAATCAGTAAAAGAAGTGAATTGTAAAAAATTCATGGTTAAAGATACAAACATGTTCAGACGAATTTTAATTAAAATTCTGGGACAAAAGTATAGCATATTTTACATATAGATATATGTCACTAGTTATAAGTAATTTATATGTGTATTTTATCATATTTCCACAGCTGTATTTTTCAAAAAACTGTATACATCAATACAGCATTGCAATTTTTATGTTTGCCATACTTTCGGTTGTCTTTGCTGCTTGAATTTTCCAGCCATATGCCACTTGCAGATTGACATCCACTTCAACACAAAAAGCGGGGGCGGGGCGGGGCGGGGCGGGGCGGGGGGAGGTAGTATTTCATTTTAAGAAACATAATAAATGTACCTCATACATTCTGTGTTTTTTCTAATAGGTAGGCCCCTAGGAGTGATGAACACATGACCTCTTAATTATGAGGTGTTGGACTTTGCCAACTCTGAGCTGGATATTTAATTTACTTATCATTTCCTGGATGACACTTGCAGAGGTTAATGATTCTTAAATATGAAAAACGTTGCAATAGAAACCACCAAATTTACATTTCTTTCAAGTGAAGAAAATGATGCAGAAATGTTTATTGTAGCACGAGCTATTCAAGTTACAAGGATTTGAACACTAAGGGCCTCAACCCAATGCAAGTCCCACTTTTGAAGGGTCAATAAGAGATGGTCCTAGCCTTGGGCATTTTTGCGCAGAGTGACTGCTCACTGACTCGTTACCTTTGTCTTCATGCTGACAGCCCTAGATTTTTAGCATCATGCCAATTGAGCCACTTAAGCATTTAAAAACCGGTTCATGCGAA
Organism: Macadamia integrifolia; assembly: GCF_013358625.1. Lineage (NCBI taxonomy): Eukaryota > Viridiplantae > Streptophyta > Magnoliopsida > Proteales > Proteaceae > Macadamia > Macadamia integrifolia. Next base: position 45,348,896 of record NC_056561.1, on the reverse strand, counting down.
ACTCTAGGCATTTCCATGTACAAAGTAAAGATAAACCTGGTTACCTCAAGGGACTCAGAGTTATAGAAGAAATGCCATGTGCATGCACAAAATGCTCCGCCAAGCAGAGGTACCTATGCCATAAAAAATTACATGAGAATAAAGTTCCAAAATAAAATATATAACAGTTACAACATCTTCCTTTGTTTTTGTTTATCCCTTCACTTATAACCTTTGACAACCATCTGGTCCCCTCTTTGATAACTTCACCCACCCCCCCCACCCCAACCCAAAAAGAAAAAAAATGATATAAAAGGAAGAAAGAGAGATATAGAGACATCTCTAGTGGCCTGTTTTTCCGCTTTGTGACAGCTGAGCTGGCACCAGGACTTTGTAGACCTATTATTCATGTCAGCCTCTGGCCATGAGCCAAGTTTCAGACCAAATGCAAGATTCGATTCAAGGAATTAAGGTTTGAGACAAGGGCAAGCAATGAAACCAAGTTACAGTCCACTACCATGTTACAATTTTTTGCCACATGGCGTACATGGGAAAAAGCATAATATTTCCAATTCATGGTAATAGAATCTGGTGGCATTTTTCACTTTGAACTCATTCTTGAGGCTCTTCCCATACTTAAAAAGGTTGGATATAGCAATAATTTGGGAAAACCTGGACCACTGAAAATAAAAGAGAGACACAAAAATCGGGTCCTATGGTTGAGATGGAGAGCAAAAATTGGTACATGTCTGATCTAGACCATAACCAATCTATCCAACAGGGAAAATAGCCAAACCAGATATCCACATGGCAGAAAAACACAGGCCATGGACAGAAGCCATACGCATACCCTCTCTCCCACCCCCCCCCCCAACCCTTGCAGGCTTTGTATAGTTCATGGTTCCTTAGGCTTTTTACTGCATAACTTTTGACTTGTCAAGAAAAAAATTTAAGTTACACTTATTGACACCTTCACCGTTCAAGTATACTCAGAAGTTTATATCAAAAGAAAACAATTCAACAAAATAACCCTAAAAATAAAACGTTGAAAAGAGATAATCCTAATACCACCCTCTTAACAACTCTCCCCCATTTAAGATGAAGCTTATAAACCCGTCATTTCATGCTTGTTAAGGAGATGTGCATAAAAGCCCTGCCAACCTTCTGGATAAGATGTCTCACTAGGACTACATGTAGTTGATGCAGATAAAACACAGAAGTGGACTTACTTTAGGGGAAATAAGCCTTGGGTTGGGTTACATATATGTTGGGCCTTTGGTCCAATGGATTTTATTGTAATAGGCTACTTTAATGGGCCTAAAATAGGGGTAGGAGGAATGAATACTGGATTTATTAATTACTTAAGTTGTGGAGTCTAGTTAGATCCTACTCCTCTATTTTAATTATAATTAAAGTGTTTTAGCCGGACTGAATTAGGTCTCTATGAGTCCAGCCTGGTTTCAATTTACTTTCTTCATCATTTTATAGTATTCTAGTCCATTAAGACCACTTCCTGTCTCAGATATTGGCTGGAGGAGTTTTAAGATTAGTTCGAGTCTTTTAACCCCTGCACATGAATTTAATGAATGGAAAGTTGGCTTTTTGCCTTCAGTTCTATGGTGATTCAGAATGCTCCCCAGTGGTGATTTCAGGAACCCTTGGAGGTGATTACAAGGTTGGGGTACTGGTATTGATTCTAGCCCCACAGATAAGGTGGTGACTCATAATCATACCTTTTCTATCTTTTTTTTTTTCTTTCCACAAATTTTTTTTCCCCACAATTGCATCGGTTTCAGTTCCTGTTTAAGCGGCATAAAATTTTGCTATCAAATTTTCTGTTCTTCTAGGTTTTATCAGAATCCTAGCCAAAAAAGGATTCTCTCATTACCTCAAAACTTTCAGTCAGATTCAGATAATATTTTACAGACTCGATCTACTGCTTGTATTGTTCATGCGACTGGAATTTCAGGCTGATCAGAACTGTTTATACCAAGTTATCTGGTTTTCTCTCAAAATGGCTTGCCCTTTTTCCTATGATCTTGTTGCAAACTAATCTCCCACTGGATTTTCCCTGGTTCAAGTTTAGCACTGCATTAGTAGTTCACCATAGGCGCTACCTTCTTCCTATACCACTTTGACTATATCTCAACCTAGATCGAACCCCCAAAAATATGAGCAGAAGCTCCCACTAACTTGGAGACATGTAAATTTCTGCTTCAAATCAATAGATTCAGAATGATGATTAATTAGTACCTGAGCAGCATCTCAAAATACAAAATCAGGGATCAAACCGCTCCCTGGTGATTCCGATGCGGATCGGATCGGATCAGAATAGGCCAGAATCAATCCCAAGACCCCTAGAATCGGCCCTCAGATCTGAAAACTCAGCAATTCTAGGGTTTCTCAGCATGAATCAGCCATGTCGAATTGGCCAGAATCAGGATTGGTCATGGTCGATTTCAATCCATATTAGCCAATTCACTAACTCGATTTCCGATTTTTTAAACCGTGCACCTGAGGTAGCGACAACACAGTATCTTGAGTCATGGCGGCCACAAAGCAGTAATGATAGCATCTGGATGAACTGGAAGAACTCATGGCTGATGACCATGCTTATCCCTATATGGCTCCACAATATAGCTAGTGGCTACTATGCCAAGACAAATTGCACTTCTCATAGGCATGACCTCAGTCACTGGTACCATGTTTTGAAAAAATCACTCACCAACAAGTGTGAGAATATCAGATACTTTTGACATTTAGCTTCACCATTATAATTTGAAAGAAATAGAGTCTTGGAAGAAATATTTTAGTATCTTTATATTGTCTTTTTTTATATTTTTGATAGAGCTTGTGAGGATATTACCTCATATCATACAAGATACCTAGATCTGACGCCTTTTAAGGGCATCTAATTTTCTCATATCACGAGGTCACTTGATGATATTATGTAAGCTCAGCTAAATATGGTGTTGCAAGGGATGACTTTTTTAAGCAATTAACTCAGGCAGTGCAATGTTGCTTTGATTTGACTTCCCCTGTTCACTTTTCCATCTAATATAAAATTCTACATTCTTCTTTTAAAAGCAATCTCAGAAAATAAAGGAACCAAAATAGAAAGCACAAAATCATTCTACTTCGCATATGCAAAACTCTTGTTGTTATTTCAGCACCATACAATATATTAAGATGTAGATGAAGAAATCTAGCAAAACAGATTTGATTAGTGCCTCATGAATGAAAAGTAGAGGAAACTAATGATAAGGTATTGTGTTTGGCCACAATGTGATGTAGGGGGTTCCTAGGTGACTAGGTCTCCTACAAGATTAACTAGCTAGGTAGGGTTAACTCAAGGGGCTTAGGTAGATAGGACCAAAGAATCTCAGCAAACACGATTAAGCATGCAAGATAAAACGAGACTAATAAACAAAGTAGCCAAAAACAATAATAATCTAGACGGAAAAACACATAAATTCTTACTCAAGTTTCAAATGGGGACATGGGGAAGGGAACAAACGACACACGAATATTAGGTTCAGCACAAATCCATCTAGACACCCAAATTAGATATGCAAACAATCGATAAAATAGGCATAAACAAAGGGCAAATGCAGGCTTCAACGTCAATGGGCTGCAATATGTAATAGGGATTAATGGAGGTGGGGAGGGTTTAGTTTAATGCTTTACCATACTGCTATTCAGATCTGAGGAGAGAAGAAGAGAAGGTCCTCCAAAATAAAGAGGTTGTAGTCCACTTTTAGTTGATGAAGATACATCCAGCCGATTGTAGAGAGAGCAGCACCGGCGGAGGGTAAACAACAACCAAGAGTAGTAGCAGCAGTGATGTAATGGCAGCAGTGTATAGCAGCAGCAGTGAGGTAATGGCAGCAGTGTGCAGCAGCAGCAGTATTGTAACGGCAGCAGTATGTAGCAACAGCAGTGAGGTAAAGGCAGCAGGTGCAGCAGCAGCAGTTTTGTAACGGCAGTAATATGTTGCAGCAGCAGTAAGCATCGATTGGTGAGGTCAGCAGTAACAAAACAACAGCAGAAAAAAAGAAATAAGACTGAAAAGAAAGAGAGGGAGGCGAGACAAGAAAGCAGAGAGAAGAGAGAGCCGAGAGAGTAAGAGAGGGAAGAGGCGAGAGAGAAAAGAACCGTGAGGGGTTTGGGGGTTTGCTCTTGGCCTTTTTTTCAATTAACAGTCATCCCCTCAACCGTGGCCTAAGCCATTACATAAATATCAATCTAGTTACTAAAAATAAAAAGAGTTAATTGACTAGTAAATAAAGACTTTCTAAAAACTAATCAACCAATAAAGTAGTTTCCTAATTAATTAAAAGATTAACAAGGAAAAGAATATACTACAAATAAACTACTAAACTAATAATGGGGCCCACAAGATCTACTAAAATCTGGAAAGAGAAAGGGGCTCGATCCAGCGTTGGAATGGCTGGATCGAGCTTTCCTTCTTCCTCCCTTTTCTTCTTCTTTCTATTCTTCCAGCCACAAAGATGGCTGCTTCTTCTTCTTCTTGCGCCTGTACACTTTGATGTCCCCATCAGGATCTTGGGGTTAGGTTGGGATTAAGATATACTCAGCAAAACAGGATTCAACATACAATAAATAAAGACAAATCAACATGTAGCCAGGAGCAATATCAATCTAAGCGGAAAACATATAAAAACTTACTTAAGCTTCAAGTGGGGACATGGGGGAGGGAACAAACGTCATGCGGATGTTAGGTTCAGCACAAATCAATCTAGACACCAAACAAGATATAAAAACAATCAATGTCCTCTAGCAGCCAACTAAAATAGAAAATCAGCAAGGGTTTTGGAAATATAACAGTGAAGAAAAGACTTAAAATAGTAGGTGAAATAGGCATAAACGAAGGGGCAGTGGCTGGTTTCAATGATAATGGGATGCAAACATATAACAGGGGATTAATGGAGGTGGGAAGTTTAGTTTAATTACTTACTTGTCCATTGTCCAAACAGAGAAGAGAAGAAGAAATCAAAGTCTACCGAGATTAAAGATTGTTGTCCAGATTGAATGCTATAGAAGAAAACCATCCGGAATTATTACAGCTCTTGTTTGTTTGAAGGGAGAACATCTATTGATAATAGTATAGAAAACAAAGTGCAATAGCCAGTCTTCGATTGCTTGAAGTAGAGGCAGCAGTATCCTTAACAGTAGTACAGAGAAACAATGGTGCTTTGATTGATCCTTGGCTGCTTGAGGGAAGAGCACTTATCTTCAACCATAATAGCAGAAAAATAGAGAGGCTACATATTAAGACAACTGAGAGAAAGAGGGAGAGGGGATGAAAACCAAGAGAGAGAGAGAGAGAGAGAGAGAGAGAGAGAGAGAATTAGAAAGGGAGAGGGAAATTGTAGGGGGTTGGGGAGTTTTCCAATTTGGACAAACTTTCGAAGTTCTCATTCATTCCATCATGGCCTAGGCCATTACATAAATATAAAACTTAGTTACTAAAAATAAAAAAAAAACCAATTGGAAAGTAAATAAAGACTTCCTAAAAACTAACAACTAATAAAGTAGTTTCCTAATTACTTAAAAGACTAACAAGGAAAAGAATATTCTAAAAATAAACTACTAAACTAACAACTAATGGGGCCCACAAGATTTGCTGAAATCTGGAAAGAGAGAGGGACTCGATCCAGCGCTAGAAAGGTTGGATCGAGCCTCCTTTTCTTCCTCCTTTTTCTTCTTCTTCTTTCTTCTTCTTCTTTCTATTCTTCCTGCCACAAAAATGGCTGTTTCTTCTTCTTCTTGCGTCTGTACACATTGATGTCTCCATCAAGGTGTGGTTGAACCCTTGGTGGATCACAATGCCTCTACTTTTTCACTGGATATACTAATTTGGTTTCGTGGAGGCTGGAAATTTGATTGTCTGGACCCAAATATTCATCATTTGATCTGAAACTTAAACATGCTTTATCTTGGCTCGAAACTTGGACATATTTATCTTGCCTATGCACCAATAAGAGTAATGGATCACTACTTCCATCAAGAACAAATGTTTTAAAACCCTCTGAAGATTTCTACTAGTACTTGCAATTTTTTCTACTTGAAATCTATCTATAACTAATCTGAAAATGGAGTTTTGCTTCTTGCTGGATGCCTTGATAGTGCTTGATTCCATGGTTTTCCTATTTGAAGAGAATCATAAAAAAAAAAAAAAAAAGATTTTGACTATAGTAATCACCTAGAAGCAAGGTTCGAGAACTCATTTCGTTTCGGTGGTTTCAAAACCACCGAAATTTCGTCGAAATCGTGTACTTTTTTCCATGTGTTTAGTAGCCATTTTGGGGGGCTAATGGTTGAGTGGCCGAAATTAGCAAAATGAATGAAACTAAATGATCGAGATGGCTGAAATTTCGACGAAATAGTGCATTTTTTTCCTGAAATGGGCAAAATTTCGAAACGAAAATACCGAAATGTGACTAAGATGACCGTTATATGACCGAGATTATGACTTTTATATTTTGTATGTCATTTCATCTCAGTTATAAAAAAAAAAAATACCGAAATATTCAAGATTTCGGTGATTGACTAGAAGAATGAAAAAGATACACTTGACAATGGAAACCACTTTCAAGAGCTTAATTTCAATCCTAAATTTTTTATATATAAATACATATATGTATATATATATATATCAAAAGATTGTTGCCTGGTCGTGTGGCATCTGCTTATGAGAGCATGCGCAAGGGCATCAATATGAATGGAATTTTTTATTTTGTGAAGGATGGGGTAATAATTTCTCTAGTTCCAGTGTTTGGGGGCAGGCGCCATGTAACTAGGCAACCTTCTTATATATATATATATATATGGTTAAAAGAACGGTCCCTGGTCACATGGCCCCTTCTCTAGCGTGGAGGCCAATGAGGGGGCGCACAGTCAATAAGACAAGGGTTTTTGGGGTTTCACAGGGGTGGGGATGGAATTTTGCAGCCCTCTATGTATGGGAGCAGGGGCCACGTGACCAGGGACCGTTCTTTTCCCAGATAATGTATATATATATATATATATATATATATGATGCTACCTCTATGGCGCAAGTACACGCTAGCGCGAGGGAGCATCTTCAGCAAGGTCTTTTCTAGGCATAGACACCCTAGTGGGTGGCGTTCTTTCTCCCTATAGAATGCTGCCCTGACTACCATGCTGGTGCAGGAAATGCCCGGGCACAGCAGGTGCGGAAAGACCTTGCTGCCCCCACCCTGCAGGGCTCTGAAGATGCTCCTGTGTGCTGGCGTGTACCTGTGCCAGCAGGGCAGCATTCTCTTACCATATATATATATATACATACTAGGTAGAGTGGATTGCAGAACATGACATCGAACCAATCCCATCTGTAAGTTTTTTAATGGTTTACTATCTAGTGAAATAAGTTTGTACTTGATTATTAAAAAAATTTGAGTTGGTGATTCTGCTGAGAAATTTATATCTTGTTGGATTGTTATTCATTCCAACGTCTTCCTTGGAAGAACAAATTATGTTGATCTCTAATTTCATGTCAAACTGATACAAATGTCAGGATAATTGTATTAAGTTTCAAAGGGAGAATATTATGCTGGGTGAAATTAAACTAATTCAGGGTTAACAATGAAGTCAGGTTAATTGTTTTTACAAGAGAAAAAAAAAGGGGTGGGGCTAACTGCCTTAAGTTTCAAAGGGAGAACCTTGTTTTGATGCTGGGTGTACTTTAAATAATTCAGAGTAAACAATGAGATGCTTTTCAGATCTTCTGACATCAATTGTCCTTTTTTTGTGTACAGAAGGATGGGAGGGTACCTTCATCCATGGGCTGTAAGTGGCTGGTTGCAGCTGATGTTGAAAGCTTGGCGTGGGATCCACACACTGAGCATTCATTTGTGGTGAGTTCTAGAATAATCCTGTATCCTTTGAGGCTATTGTTTCAGATTCTTTGAAAATTTTGGCGGAAATTTGTCTCATTGCTCAGCACTTAGAGCATTTAGAAGTTAGAACATATTTTTGGGGACTTGGGGTTCACATGGCACTGAATGCAGCTGAGTGGGAGCTTTAATTGGAGATGCAGGAACACACCCATCCAATCAATCAAATATACATGATGTACACCCATTATCTCTTTTGATATGTGATCTTTCACAGGTTTTTTATTCAGCAATTTGCTAGCTTATTGGGAAAAATCTATTTCGTGGATTGAAATGTTGATTGATTGTCAACTCCAAGGCATATATATAAATTTACATGTTAAATGGAACCAGAATTGTCAAATGAGCTTGGATGTCCAACCTATAAATTTACATGTTAAAAGGACAAGGCTTAATTGAGTTAGTATAGGATGGAACAAAGAAGGAATTCAAGAGCCCCTACATACCTTATGATTGTTCCTATACACCTTCCATGATTATTAAAAATCCACCAGCCTAAGTCCAATACCGGGTGCCCAAATTGACTTGAAACTTGAGTTGTTGGATTAGAAGTTGAAGATGCGGGGACTAGTTCACTGCAAAATTCTCTCTCATTGTTTAAGTAGTGAGGCTTAGGAGTATGGTTTTATTGAGAAAACATATATCCTTGATTCAAAGAGTTAATTGGCTCAGTGTATGGTTTAATGATGGGAGATTGCATCCTTATATGGAAAAAGGAGTTAGTAGGTGATCAGGATATCGGCTGTACATGGGTAATACCATACAATAGGAAAATAAAAAAATGGAGGGAATTAATCTTGGATCTGCCTACTGAAGGTAATACCATAAAATCGTTAAGTGTAGTGAATTGATCTTGGATCTGCCTGCCTCAACCTTGAGTCCAAGGAAAGCATGGAGCCGCCACCTCATACCTCAAGCATAAACTCTGGAATTGCAGCTCTAGTAAAATACTATTGCTTGAAAAAAAAAAAATCAAAACCCTGATGTCCTTGATGAGCACACCACCCACAACTCATTTAAATAGCATGACTGGTATGCTAGTGAAAGGAATCTTTCACTGAGTATCTACAACCGTGGTCAGTTTAACTGCCAATGTCGGACGAGCCATTTGACTTATAAATGTGATTAAGAAAATTAACAGCTTGGGGGTCTATTACGCTGCTCTAATGTCTGTTGGCAAGTTAACCAGTTCAACTGGTTGGGTGGGATTGTGTGTAGGAATGGCTGCTTCAAAAAATTATTTCCTTGGTAAATGTATACATATAGGTCTTCTTCTTTTGAGCTAAATTTTTTGTTGGAAGACATTCATAAGTTTGTTTGATTCTTCTCTGAATGTCTTTTAGGTCAGTCTTGAAGATGGTACAGTTCAAGGTTTTGACATCTGGGGTACTAAGTCTGACTCAAGCTATGTGTCCAAGCTAAGTTTCACTCTACATGCACATGACAGATCTGTGTGCACTGTATCCTACAATCCTGTTGCACCTAATGTATGTGTCTTCCCACCTCATAATTTATGCTAGAGACCTTTGGTAGAATTATTTTCTATCTTTATTTAATCTTACCCTGTGTTTTTCCACAGCTGTTGTCGACCGGCTCTGCAGATAAAATGGTAATCTTTTATGTTCATACTAGTGAGCTTCATGATTCTGAGCCTTTTGTTAGATGTGGTTTGGCCAATGCCAATTCATTGATTTCACCTGTACATGTTGTAGGTGAAACTTTGGGATGTATCAAACAATGAACCTTCTTGTGTTGCTTCCCGGAATCCTAAAGCTGTAAGTTGCCCTTCTATTTCTCCAGTAATAAATAGATAAATAAATTAGAGCTCACTTGACCTCATCCATATCTCATAATTTGCTACTCTTTTTTTTATTTTTGGATGAAGGGTAATTGGTAATTTGGTAAAATTTATGGTTTGATTATTGATGTGACCATTGCTAAAAATCATAGGGAGCTGGATCCATGGATGGTCCATGCACAGGAGCTTCCATGATTGGTCCTAATATGTTCCACATGGAAGATCAGGTGGGGCCAAATTTTGGAGAGAAGTAGGTCCTAGTTTCAGCCCAGGCACAGCTGACCACATGGCAGAACGAAGCTTTGAAAATTCATTTAGAAAACAAGTTTTTAAAGAAAAAAAATGAAAGGCTAAAACTGCACGGATAAATGCCAATATACTGGGAGGTTTTATTGAAATTTGACATGCAACTAATCCAAACTGTCCCCTTACCTATCCTATGGTTGGAAACTTGGCGTTGCCAAATTATTTTTTCATGTGGCAGTAGGTGGTCAATCCATGGAGGCTTTCACATTAGGCCTTCTCATAAAATTATACACACACACACACACACACACACACACACACGCACGCACACAAACACAGAAAAAAAAAGGTCTGATGACCTAACTCAATTTCTAACTGATTAATCCCCCTACATGGTGGAGAAAGAATGGAGAAACCAGAATTAACAGATTAATCTGTAAAAAAAATAAAAAAAAATGACCATGGTTTTTCAGGAAGTAATAGAGCTTTAAATATGCCATTATTGCATAGTTTTCCTGCATCTCTTTTGTTATTGTGAGATATTTATTATCATAGTGTAGGATTTTTCATATAGGAAATTTACAAAAGTTGTTTTGTAAGCTTCCACATCAACATTTATGTTCTCACTAGACAATAAATTTTTAAATGTCATGTGCATGTGTACGAAGGACAGACAATTTAGTCACACATCGACTAACTGGAAGAGACCGTGATAGTTGATAACCTCTAGCACCTCTCTAATGGACACAATGCATTTTAAAGTTGTGAGGGATATGCTCTAAAGCATACAACATTATGGCTTGGTGTGGGATCGAGCGGTATGCGATACGTTATAGTATATTTTTATTGGAATGTATTTTTTTATTTATTTACCATAATAGCGCAGGGAACAAAAAAAAATGGAGGGGCAAGGGACTTTTTCATTTGGGATGTGGGTGAAGAGAAAGGCAGACACAATGGTATGTAGAATGCTAACGTGCCTAACTTTTACCTATTTTATTTATCACAAAAGGGAAAAAGAAGCTTATACCAATAGAGAACATATTCCATATTCATTATCTCACACAAAGAGCCATGGAGCCCGATCCATGTGGTGGAGAGGTCAGTATGGGCACGTGAGATTAGTCAGACCGAAGGCCTGGATGTATGTCATTAGAAAAAAAAAAGAAAAAAAGAACCATGGGACCAACATTGACATTCTCTCTCATATTATGACTATGTGGACCCAATGTGAATGGCAGTATGGCATCACCGTCTAAATCCTAAATGGTTTGGTGTATTGATACCTTCTTACACTACCATCGTGGGAAACCCTCTCCCCTAAGTTCTACCAAGAGAAATTGCCATGTGGACTAAAACTTGACATCCGTTTTGAGGAAGATGGGACCTACTTGTGGGCATCAACTGACTTGGCTGATTTGTCAATGATATACAGGATTAGGGTGATATAGTAGATCTGAATAGGTCTTGAGTTTCCGTGCATGTGAGGAGTTGAAAGAGGCAGCACAGGGAACAAAGTCGCACAAGAGTTGAGAAAATATAGAAAATGAAGTTGCAGGAGTAAAAAATTGCAAGGGAATTTAATTTGGTGATTTAAGCCAGGTGTACCTCTGCTATATGATATGTAATTCACCTTGCGTTTTACTTTTACGGAGAATATATATATGGTAATGATATAGAATTATTAGAAATATTAGAAAGTAAGAAGGAAGAAGAGGGAGGAGGGTGTTGGCTACTATCCTGAGTGAGATATCTTCGTTCCATATTGAGTATGCCCGAAAGAAAAATCATCAATGCAATGCTGGATACTCACTCAGGGACAACCGGAATGGTTTTAAAGAAAGCTGCCCCCACGTTGTGAAGAGGATAAAGAGAATCTTCTTTGCGTTTTTTCCTTATTACCCTCATTCTATTTTTGTTATAAATTTCATTTTCCTTATCGAGAAGAGGATAAGGAGATTCCCATGTTACTTAAGCCGGCAATATTGTCATCCCCCTCCAATATAAAAAATGATTGCACTTAAACTGAATAACAAGGTTATAAAAATATTTAGGGAAAATTACATGATTACTCATTTTTGGGTTTTTTTTTACAAAATTATCGAACCTACCTTTCAGCAATATACCAAACCATGTTTGGGTTTACATAACTACCCAAAACAGAGTAGCCTTTACTCAATTAAGAATATATATTACCATTTTTACCCCCAACAACCATTTCTCCGATCACCCTTCCGATTGCCTTGGGTTGGGGTATACCTTTCCCGGTATTGGCATAGAAATGAACCAGCCCTATTCTCCCTTCTCCAGAATCATTCCCTACCCATGTTCTACATTCTTCGACCCACTTCTGTTATGGGTGATGAGGTAAAGAAACTGCATGATCTCTCTTTTGCCAGCCCTTGAAGTGACAACGATTGGGATGTTGTAAGACATGCTTTTCCCCATCACTAGGCCTTTTTCCTTCGCTACTATGGCCTTCACCATCTTTAAATTCCCAATTGAGGAAACAATCCGGAGGACTATTTTACCTTGTTTTTCTATAATCTTTAGATCTTTTGGACGTATCATATTCATCAACTCCTTCACAATTCTCACCTTCTCTTTTAGAGTTGCGACATGAATAGGAAGTTCTCTGTTTGATGTAAGCCTGACTATAAGAGTTTCTTTGTTTGCCTTGAGTAACTTAGAGACATCCTCGACCCCTGTTCTCCATTCTCCGCAACCCCATCGTTGTTGCAATTCCAACCCTTCTCACAAGGTACCCTGATCAATTCCCCGCCTCCATTCTCTATTCTTCGTGAACACCCTCTAAGAAAATCAGGTAAGAATTTCAGGAAATCAATCCTAGCAAAAGTGAAATAGAAGAAAGGGGAGATGGTCGGGGGATGGAGCGTGCTAGCCCCTTGCAACCTGCCCTTGCCATCGCCCATAATCCCTTTAATCAATTCCCCGCAAGCACCCGTGCAACTCCCTACGCTTGAATGTTTACTTCTCCGCAGCCCCCATCATTGCTGCCAGGGTTTCCAAAACCGATGCATTGAATACGGAATTGGCTGATTCGTCTCGTAATCGATCGGGATCGATCTTGATTTTTGTCATTTTGAATTGGATATTCCCACTAAGATTCCCCTGAATTGTTGGGTTTTCATATCAAGTAGATGATTCTTTGGTTATTGACCGTTGCAACTCCGACCACTCTCACGTCGCACCTTGATCCACTCCCTGCCTCTGTTCTCCCTTCTCTGTAAGCACCTCTTTTCGCTGGGACTCACAATGAAGACAGTGGTGTTGCCTTCTCAGGTTCTAAACATTTGAGGTTTTGGTATCCATTGCAAAATTGAGAGCACCTCTTCGTGTGCACATGTGCTGGTGTGTGTGTGTGTGCAGTTTCACTTTGAGGAGGGAATATAAAAAGAGAAAAGAGGAAGCGTTGGGGGATTGCAGGAAACAGTTGGTGAAGACGGTTGAATAAGAAATTGTTGTAGGAGGAGGAGAGTGGGGATGGTCCGGAGACGGAGAATTGAAGCCGGGACGAGAGGGGCCGGACATCAAGGGAGGGGAGGGTGGGTGAAGGCGGGGAAGAAGAAGAAGTGGCGATGATGCCTCGTTGGGGCTGAGTTGCAGGGAAGGGTGGACATAGAGATAGGAGGCAGAGAGGGTGGAGTGCCTTAGGGGTAAAATGGTCCAACAATCTACATGGGTAGAGAGAATTGCTGTTTTGGGTAATTTTGTAAACCCAAACAAGAATTGGATAATTTGGTAATGAGAAACCCAAATGTAGGTAATCGGGTAATTTTCCCAAATATTTATGTCCAAAGGGGAAATGTGTAAGAATATTAGTTATAATCACATTTTTTGTAAGGACGATTGGATGCATTTAAAGCATAATAGTGTAAAACTTAAAATTACATAAAGGTACCTTAAGGTATAAAATTTTCCTTAAACAAGCGCAAAATTGTAGGAAAACCCATTAAAAAGGATCGACAAAATAGTATTTTCATATGTTGGATTAATGCCCAAAACCAAAGCATTTAAAACATAACCGTAGATATACAAATAACACAATAGCATCATATAATCGTAATAACGAGGTGGATATCTGCAATTCTGATTGCTCTTAGATCCGTGTGATCCAAATAATGAAATTAAGTATGGGTGGGAATCTGCAGAGTTTGAGGAATCGGTTGGATTGGTATCTATTTTAACCGATCCCAATTCTTAGCTGATACCATCATATCAGTATGAATGAAGGTTAAATATACGGCTAAATGATAAATTAGTAAAAAAAACATTTTTTAAATTGAAACCAGGATTATTTTTGTTTAATCTGGATTGATCAGACCGATATTGACCTTGACCGGTCCCAACCCCGATTCCATGTACTCAAACCACGACCGTGCACAAGGCCAGGCGCGTCAAGTACAGTTGCGAGACCGGTGGGCCCTGGGAAAGCCCAAAAGGCCAAACCCATTTGGAGATTCGCACCGATCTGAGATTCTCGAGTCCACCGGCCCGGTTTTAGGGTTTCCATTGCACTCCCTCGTGCTATCGTGTGTATGGGTGTGGCGTAACGGTAGATTTAACAGCGTTAGGCGTGGATGGCGGAAATTTGGCGGTAAAAAACCGTAAATCATCCACGTGTCGATCATTCATTGGGAATGCTATGCGGTGGTGCTGTTCGTATCAGATGGATCCATGGCATGATATGCATGCCATCATGTTATGTTGTTTTTCCCGCGCGAGCACACGGAGGGTTTCCTAAAAAAGGAGGAGAAAAATAGAAAAAGTTCCAAAGAGGGAGAGAGAGAGTGAAAAGGGAGGGAAGAGAGGAGGGTTTGTGTTTCCAACAGAAGCTTTGGACCCATTTCACCCTTTGGGTTCTATTCGATCAGAGACGCCGGCTTCCGATTGCGAATTCGTCGTATCTACTCTGCAACCAGCAACGGCAGGTGCTCCAACCTCGTCCATCCACATCATCTAACAGATCCCCTTCTCTGATTCCATCTTCAGTTTGGAAAACTATTTGTGGATGCCAGTCTCTTCATAAGGTTAAGACTTTCCTATGGGAAGTGTGTGCTGCCGGCCTTCATTCGCGTAAAATTCCGATTGATCCCACACAGTTGCGGTGTTGCTTCGTAAAGAGTTGATAACATTTTACACTGTCCATTCGCACAAGCCGTATGGTTTGGTAACCCTCTCACGTTAATTTCTGATTGGATCTCTAAATGGTCTGAATTGCTGTCGAGAGATAAAGAAAATGGTTGGTGGGTAGTGAGTATTTGGAGAGCTCGAAACGCATCTCGTTTGGATCAGACCAATCAATCTCCTCTGGATATCTTTTCACTAGCATCTTCTGCCTTTGAGGAATACAAAAATTTCTCTTCCGTTTTATAGCATTGCCACTTGGTCAGTCTCCTTCACCTGTTTCAACGCTAATATGGATCACCCCCCTTGTGCACTCATTTAAGCTCAACCGCTGTGTATCTCTTTCAGGTAATAAGGCTTCCTCGGGTATCGGCTTCGTCATCAGGAATCATCAAGGTCAGGTTGTAACAGCTGCTTCAGATCCCCTTCGTTTCAATTCGGCTCTGTTGGTTGCACCCTTGCTGTTCGGGCTGGTATTCTTCAGGCAATAGGTGACTGCTTTGATAATCTGATTGTTGAATCTGACATTCAAAACATTATTTCTTTCTTTGTCTTGATATTTTCCTTAAATTCATGGATGCAGGGAGACCTAGTTTGAATCTATCTTCCTAATTGTGTTGAAAAAGATGGAAGACCTTAAACCCATGAGTTCTACAGCTATCTTGCATTCTGATGACATTGGTGGCATGGAAGCTCGTTTTACAGAGCTCTGCAAGGTTTATTCTTTATATGATTAGTAGTCTTCACGCCCATCACTTTCTAAAGTTTCTTGCCATGAACTGCGTCTTTTATGCACTCTTACTGCCTTTCCTTCTTGAAGTTGAATCATTGACAATGACCTAAATTTTGAGATTTGGTTACAGAGTGGACTATCACTGGATGAAAATACGCTAACACGAGCTACGGAATTGTTCAAAGAAAGCAAGCATCTTCTGCTAGCAAACATATCGGCTGTTGGGAGTGGAACGGTATACCCTAACTTAACGATCAATCCTCTATCTTCCTCTAATAAATTTTTATTTTTGTTTTGTTTTTTAAATGTTTTGAATTTCTACTTGTTTTCATCTTTACTCAAATGGTTTGTTTTTTCCTGTTTTCCTGTTTTCCTGTTAGCCTGAAGAAATTGAACGATTTTGGTTTGCCTTCATTCTGTACTCTGTGAAGAGACTGGGTGAAGGGAACACTGGGAAAGTGAAGCAGGAGACTGATGAAAATGGATTTACTCTATGCCAAATATTAAGAGTCGCTAAGCTGAAGTATCTTACTCTTACACTCTCCTATGCACCGGCATTACTTTGCCAATAAATTTCCTGGTTTTATACTGGTTATCTTTCCTTGCCTGCTTTTGCAGCGTTGTTGATTTTTTCAAAGAGATGCCACAGTTCTTTCTCAAGGTTGGTCCAATTCTGAGTAATCACTATGGTGCAGATTGGGAGAAGAGACTTGAGGTATTGAAATAGAAAGTAGAGGGTCTTGATTATATTTACCTGAAAAAAAGTGTGATTATGTGTGACTCTTTCTCAGGATTTGCTTTCACATAATTCTGCATTTTTTGTTTTTGGAACCAGGCAAAGGAATTGCAGGCCAATTTTGTGCACTTGAGCCTTTTAAGCAAGTGAGTACCCTAGTATTCCTACTTTTCTGTTTTTTATTTATTAAGATATACAGTGCAAGTTCAACACTCGCCCTTTCTTTTTTTTAGGATTTTATGAAACATGCTACTTGTACAATTTCCATAAAACTATTCAAACATTTCCTGTTCAAATATACAGTGCAAGTTCAACACTTTTTTTTTTTTCATTAAATATACAGTGATAGTTCAACCCTTGCCCTTTCTTTTTTTTAGGATTTTAAGAAACATGCTTCTTGTACAATTTCCATAAACTATTCAAACATTTCCTTTTCAACCCATCAGTTATTTTTGTGTCACTCTTCCCTGAATGTTGCTTTTAGAAACTTGTGAAATTTACAAGTCCTTGATTATGGAGAATTTGCACGGGTAAGAATAACGAGGATGGAACAGAGATATTTGAATAATTAATGGACACTAAAATCAAACCAGAGAAACCAGTCGGAATTTAGCTCAAACAGTATTGCAGAGTAGGGTTCAACAGAACAACTAGAGAAGAAAATAACAGATATCAGGTGAAACAGTTGATGCAGATTCGTGGTTGACCCGATTTGAACCCAAGAACCCAGACCAAGATGAACAGGGTCCCAACCTTGTTCTGACTAGGATATTTTGGATTTATTTTATTTGGGAAAGATATATAATCTTCTATTTTGGGGTGACTATTAGACATATAGGTAAATTTCCAATTTGAGTTTTACTGAGTTTCTATTTTTGTGAGTCTAAGTTTTAGGAAGAAATTAGGAGTCTTTGTTTTTTGAGTTTTATAAATTTGGGGAATCTCTAATAGGGCCGGGGGGAAGCATGTGAAGCTTGGAACTAACATCAATATAGATGGCTTTCCAAATTTTGTCGAATACCAAGAATTGGGAGTCCATTTATGAAGATTCTGTTCCATTCATACGTGGTTGATGGCAGCACATAAGGCGAGCTATCCGGCAGTGCCATAGTTGGAAGATCTAGAAAAAGTTATATTACCGAAATCCATTCCCTATGGAGGGGGAGGATACGTCTCTTGCCAGGCCATCAAGAACTGAAGACTCTTTCCAAATAGAAGAAGAAAAGGGACAACTGAAGAAGAGGTGGTCGGAGTCTTTGATTCTATTCCAGCAAATATAGCAAGAGGGAGAGACATGAATATGCCGGTAGAGGAGAAAAACTGGGTGGGGAGGCAGTTGGAGAGGGTTCTCCAAGCAGTGAAACTATGGCAAGGGATGTGACTAGTAAACCATACAATAAAACAAACAATCTTTTGCCAGGGGGAATCGAACTCGGGAGCTTGGAGCTAACATTAAAGTGGATAGCTTTCCAAATCTTGTGTTAATATAACTTTGTTGCTTTGCTCTCAAGAATACACTCACCTTTTCTTAGTTTGTTTGCTTTTGAAACTTGTGCTTGGTGACATCTTTTAATGTCTATTCCATGGTACATAGGTACTACAAACGTGCTTATAAAGAATTTTTCCTAACAAGAGAGGAAAGTGAAGGCAAGCAGATATCTACAAGCTATGTGTCAGATTATCATCGGTTTGGATGGTTGCTGTTCTTGGCACTTCGTACCCATGCTTTCAGCCGGTTCAAGGACCTTGTGACTTGCACAAATGGATTGGTTGCTATATTGGTCAGTTATTTCTTGCATCACATATCATTAATCACTGGAATCTGTAAAAGTTTTCCACAAGTTCTTCCATATCTTCTTAATTTTTAATAAAGATCTTTCTCAGCTTTTTTCTTGGGTTTGGGGCCGGCCAGGGGGGGATTTAACTGATCTTTTAATTTTAAGTAAAAGAAAGCAAGTCTGTAATATCTGTGCAAAATTTGTGACAGGCTATCTTGATTCTTCACATACCTGTATGCTTGAGGAACTTCTCTATCCATGATTGCCCCCGATTCGGTAATTACTTAATATGCATGAAATTTTGGCGGTTTCTATTTGAAATATGTCCCTTCCTCCTTCATGGCCTTTCTCATGGTTTCTTTTAAGTTGTTTACAGGTGCTTACCTTAAATATTTGGTGCAGTTAGGAAAGGAAACAAAGGTGTGGACCTTCTTGCATCTCTTTGCAACATTTATGATACCTCAGAAGATGAGTTGAGGAGAACAATGGACAAAGCCAATAATTTAATAGTGGATATTTTGAAGAAAACCCCCCGCATGGCATCAGAATGTAGATCTGAGAATCTAGCAAATATTGATACAGGTCTGTATTTTTTTTGTTTCTAGTTTTAATAATTGATTATTTCATTAGGGGATGTTAGAGCTTCTTTGCCTCTTGCTCAATCTCTTACCTTTCTGAATGCACAGATGGATTGACCTATTTTGAAGATCTAATCGAGGAGTCTTCTCTGTCATCAAGTTTAATCATTCTAGAGAAAGATTATGATGATGCAATCCGTAATAAGGGTGAACTAGATGAGAGGATGTTTGTTAACCATGATGACAGTTTACTGGGTACAGGGAGCTTGTCAGGGGGTGCAGTGAATAACTGTGGTTTCAAGGTGAATTTTGCAGAGTATTGCATTATTAATTTAATTTATTTTCAATTTAGTTAACCAAGCTACTCTGTCTAATTTACGCAGCGAAAGTTTGATTCTATGACATCCCCATCAAAGACTATAACTACTCCACTTTCTCCTCCACGTTCTCCTTCTGCATCATCTGCAAATGGTGGTAATTTTGGTGTTTTGAAGATGGCACCTACACCAGTAAGCACAGCAATGACTACTGCAAAGTGGCTCAGATCCGTTATATCTCCACTTCCTTCAACTCCCTCAGCTGAGCTGCAGCGTTTTCTTTCATCCTGTGTTAAGGATGTAACTAATGATGTAACACGGCGAGCCCACATAATATTGGAGGCCATCTTCCCAAGTAGTTCTCTCGCAGAACGGGCTGGCACTGGAAGTCTTCCAAGTGCCAATCTGATGGACAGCATATGGGCACAGCAGAGAAGAATGGAAGCTTTGAAGTTATATTATAGGGTTTTGGAAGCAATGTGTAATGCAGAATCTCAAATATTGCATGCTTGTAACTTAACCTCTTTGTTGACCAATGAGAGGTTTCATAGATGCATGATTGCATGCTCGGCAGAACTGGTTTTAGCTACACACAAGACAGTTACCATGTTGTTTCCTGCAGTCTTGGAGAGTACTGGCATCACAGCTTTTGATTTGAGCAAAGTGATTGAGAGTTTCATTAGACATGAAGAGTCTCTTCCGAGAGAGTTGAGGCGACATCTTAATTCTTTGGAAGAGAGACTGTTAGAGAGCATGGTATGGGAGAAGGGTTCCTCAATGTACAATTCGCTGACTGTTGCAAGACCAGCCCTTTCTGCAGAAATAAACCGAATGGGGTTATTAGCAGAACCCATGCCATCATTGGATGCGATTGCGATGCTCAATAATATTTCCTGTGGAGGCTTGCCCCCTCTGCCTTCTTTGCAGAAGCATGAAGCTTCATCAGGTAGCTATTTCATTTTGTTTTTCATCTAAAGATCCTGTTATCTGTCCCCAAGTGTGTTGATATTTTTCTTTGTATCAGCGAGTCTTCTCTTAGATCTTTGAAGTTATCACCATAAAATTCTGAGTGGATTTTTTTAATGTTTCTCTCTGTTGCTTTCCACATTGGCAGTGTCCTAAATAAAGAAAAGGTTGATGCAATAGCTCGGATTTTTACTTGCTAAATTAGCTATTAATATTCTCATTCAGGTCTCCTCCAAACCATCATTCTCTTTTTTTTTCCCCAGGTCAGAATGGGGACATCCGGTCTCCAAAAAGAGCATCTAGTGATTATCGTAATGTTTTGGTAGACCGCAATTCCTTCACATCACCTGTGAAGGAACGTCTCCTGGCCTACAGTCTGAAATCAAAGTTACCACCGCCTCTACAGTCTGCTTTTGCCAGGTAAGGGTTTCATATGGCAGTCTGAAACTAATGTCCTTTTTTTTTTTGGTTAGTCTCTTTACCCTCGTGGTTATTTTGCATTTGGGAATTTATTTGCAGTCCGACTCGGCCAAACCCAGGAGGAGGAGGGGAGACATGTGCTGAGACAGGGATTAATGTTTTCTTTAGTAAGGTAATTATGGAAAAGAAACTGTTGTAGGTGACTCTTATAACTCTTTTCTTTCGTAGAATAACTTGAGCTTTTATTAAATAGAAAATGAGAGCAGAATTGACTTTGATGACTCTGGACTTCTTAGGTATTATCTGTTTGATTGTTAAGCACTGTTTAGATATGATGTTGTGGGAGGCGTAGCATTTGACTTTCCAGAAATGTATGACGTAAACCATATTAGCACTCTTTTTCATTAATAGATATAATTTACTTAGAAGGAAGAAAAATGAATAATTTATTCAAGGTCAAAAGAGTCTAGATTATGTATTTGAAAATTTTATTTGTTGCCCAAAAATTGTTACAATGATCCAGATTAGTACCATGGGTATTAATGGAATTCTAACTACCTTAGTGTTAGGCTTTAGAAAACCCAAATCGCAGGATAGGAACAACAGTCTGATTCAGGAAAAGTTTAATAACTCAGAAAATATTGGTCTTATTGGTAGCAGTTCTGGTCGAAGGCCTGTATCAACTGTGTGAATAATCCTGTTAAGTTTGCGCCAAGTTTGATGGTCAGATGCTGAGATGTGCAAGTTTCTGGTGGTTTTCTTGAAGGCTGAGCTCCAGAGTTTATCACTGGAGAACAAGTGTACGAAGAATATATGACCTGACCTCTCACCTGGCCTTGCTGGAATGCCACCAGAAGCATTGGAACCTCACCAATTGAGTATTTGAATCTTGCAACCAGTTTCTGAGTTACACAGAAGAACAGCAAAAACCCATGCTTTTTATTCATATCAAAATTCGTGTCTTCTCGTTCTGCTGAGGGTGGGGCTTTGTATTTGATGTATTGTTTGTTTGTTTCTCTCCTCTTATTCAAGGGGAGTCCCTTGTTTCTCTTTTTCCTTTTGTTAGTGAATTTTTTATTCACCCAGAAAAAAATCGTGCGTCTTAATTTCTGGTTACAAAAGTAGATATAAACTCTCCAAATATATCTCATAATATGACCGGAAATAGCCTAGTCCAACTAGTGAAAAACTGGCTACTTAATTCATCAATAAAAGACTTAAACCAACTCCTAAATTGACTCAAGAACCTCCAGTTGTGTTTGGAGTCGAAACCAACTAGGATTTGACATAATGAAAGGAAATCAACTCATAATATGATTGAACTTATAGATTCCTAATCCAACTTGAAGTAGGACGTATAAAAATAATCAGAATAGGAAAAGGAACTGAAAACTTTACTCTAATTAAATAGAAATCCATAGTAAAGTAGGAGTAGGATTCCCAGTGAGACTAGGATTCCTAGAGAATCTAGGAATTCTGAAATTCCTGAAATTACAAGTTCTTCTCTTGGCACTGCTGCTACTGCCGAAACACTTTATTAGTTTCCTATCAAAATCAGAAAACTAAAATTGAAACAGAAAGCAGAATTCAGTAGGCAGAATATCAGATTCAAAACAGTGTTAAAAAATTTAAATTTTAGAATTGAAATGATAGAGAATAAGAACTAGAACAATATCTGAAATCAGATTAAGAGGACCAGATCAGAAAATAGGGATTTGAAGTAGTGTACTTGAAGGAAGACTTCTGAAATTGACTAGAGAGTTTGGATATTTTGAAAATAGAATTTCAGATCAGTCTACTGATGTTATGGCAGAGCTCAGATATCAAAATATCAAATTAGAAAATTGAGAATTGAAGAAATGGAATCCAAGTAAGAAAACCGGAAATCATTTGGGTTTTGAAAATTGAAACAGCATTGAAACTAAAACACATGACCAGAAATCCGATGGCAGTAGTCGTGAGAACAATGAAAAGCAATTCAGCAGATCAAGTAATAAAAAAGAACTAACCAGAAACTGAAGAGTTCTTATTGAATATTAAATCGCAGGAATGGGAAAGAATCAGAAGCTGACCTAAATTGATAGGAGATGAAGGTAAGGAATAGAAGAAGGATATAATTAGGAATCTCACCTGTAACCCAACCTGGAATTCCACCAGGTCTTCTACTGACTTCAACAGCAGAGTATGCTCCGAATCTCATAGAACCAAAAGGCTAAAGCCAGTTTCGACTCAAAATCGTGGGAGGGCTTAGCCCAGAACATGCTTATCTATATTCATTATTGGGCAGAAAAGGGGAATACTAAAGCAAAACATAGACTGGAAATCCTCCATCGTGAGCTGTGATGCAAGAGGTCTTGTACTTCTAACTAGCAAAGGAAACTGAACGAAAACAGGGCTGGAATTATGAGTAATATCCCAGCCTGTTTAAACAACTTAATAATATGAGAAATAAAAGAGGACTCTAAAATAACCTCACTATTGGGCGAATCAGGTATGAACTATAAATCAGAACAGAACCAGAAAACTGTTCCAAACCAGAACCACAAACTAAGTTCTGGTCTTCTTTCCGTGATGCTGCTTGATCTTTGATTCTGCATCAGGTGTATTTAGGGGTTCTTGCTTACTGTATTTTCCCATGAATCTGACAAAGGAGAAGTTCAACCTACATTTTTTGGGCAAAAGAAAGCTGCCTGGTCACGTGACCCCTGGCCCAGACACAGGCGCGTACATTACTACTCCACCCCCATGAAATAAAAAAAATCCCATTCATGTTGATGCCCCTGCACGCGCTCTCGTTGGTCCCCACTCTGGTGCAAGGGCCACGTGACCAGGCATCGATCTCTTGCCTAATAGTTAATAATCCCCAAAGGAAAACTGTAGATCAGACCGTTGCAATGTTCCAAACAATTGTTTAGAGTTAATCCTGCCAAGTACTACATCTGCTGCTGTATGATGTAATATATTTTTAATTATGCCTATTTGATTTGTTCGGAGAGCTTCCAACATGCACATTTAATGATCATGATGTTAGCACTGCCCTTTTTAAGCTAAAGTGCCAGGTCTCAGTATCAGATGTCTATGAGACAACAGAGGAGAGTAGAACTCTGTTGATTGATTTCTGAGACTTCATTCATTGACCATTTTTATCCAAAAAAAAATCTGTTACTTTATCTTGCCATTGAATACCATCTCTTTTTTATTTGATATTTACGTATTATGACCTTGTGCTCAGATTTTAAAGTTAGCGGCTGTCAGAATCAATGGCTTGGTTGAAAGATTACAACTGTCTCAACAAATAAGGGAAAGTGTTTACTGTCTTGTACAACAAATCCTTAGTCAAAAGACGACTCTTTTCTTTAATAGGCACATTGACCAGATCATCCTCTGCAGTCTCTATGGAGTTGCAAAGGTTTGTGCATGGGTGCTTGTGTGAGCTTGAGTTCTTCAAATTTATGCTTCTGCTATAATTGGTCTCATTTTTGTGGCTTGCAGATCTCTCAATTAAACCTGACCTTTAAGGAAATCATTTACAATTATAGGAAGCAACCCCAATGTAAACCTCAAGTTTTCCGCAGTGTCTTTGTCGACTGGTCGTCAACGCGCCGTTGTGGGGTATATTGCTTGCCCTATGCTGTTTAACCTTTAATTTATGATAAACTCTAACCCTAGTTATGCTTTGGAAACTGAAAATGGAGCAGGAGCATGTTGATATTATCACATTTTACAATGAAGTATTTATTCCGGCTGTAAAGCCTCTGCTGGTGGAGCTTGGTCCTGCTGGTGCAACACCAGAAGCTAACCGGGTCCCTGAAGTTAACAATAATAATGATGGTACACCCTCTTGGATTCTCTGTCAGTTTTAATTTGTTCTATCCTTTCCTTTGCATGCCATTCTTCATACATCAACAAATTTACAAATAAAAAAAATAAAGTTCTTAACTGTCTCTTTGTTTGCCAAGTAGGTCAATGTCCTGGATCACCTCGGTTAACTCAATTCCCAAGTCTTCCTGATATGTCCCCGAAGAAAGTGTCTGCAGCACATAATGTCTATGTCTCTCCACTGCGGTCATCAAAGGTATGCTATTGCTTTATTTGGCTACTTTTATGCAAGGTTCGAAATCTTGTTTCGTTTCGGTGTTTCGGTGGGTTTAGAAATTGAAGTTTCGTTTCGTTTTGGCGAAATTTCGGCCAAAATGGTGTATTTTTTTTTTAGTTGATTGTTTCGGCGGTCAAACGACCATATTTTGTCCTGAAACTTGGTGGGTAACTTATTTTAAGGTTAATAAACATGCTTATAACATAAAAATGCAAAAATATTAGGACATAACATTGTTTTAGACTTGCACCTTTGTTTCGCAGCAACCGTCAAATTGTTCTGAAAATTTTACTTGGTTTTGGAGAAAGAACTTTACCTTTCCTAAGCTTTGAATGTGTAGATCTTGTAGGAATTCAATGGAAGTCAAAATGTATGATAATGTGGCTAATTAGAGGTTTGTTGGAGACTTAGAGTGTTTTTTCTTCAAAATATGCAAATGGAACCGAAACCACCGAGACAGGCGAGACAGTCGAAATTTTGACCGAGATATGGTATTTATAACACATGGAATGTACCGAGATGACCGAGATACTGAAACGATACCGAAATTTTGTATAAATGTTATTTTGTATGTAATTTCGTTTTCGGCAAAAAAAAAAAAAAAAAAAAAAAGACCGAAATTCGGCGAGATTTCGAACCATGCTTTTATGACTATCCAATAATTCTCTTTACTAGACATCTGTTTGGTCTGTCCAGAAGAACCTGCCAAGTTCTTGTTAATATTTTTAGGGAGAGGGATCCGCATGTTGCCCTTTATATTGGCATCTTACACACCAAGCCAATAGAGGTAGTAAAATGGTATATTTAATGAGAGAGAAGGATGCCCACATATTTATAAAGGGGAGAGAAGGGAGAGAGGAGAGAGGAGAGAGGCTGAGAGGGAAGTACACACTGACAGCATGTACTTTCCTTTCCCATACTTTTATCCTGTTGGTTTGATTAAAGTTTTAGGACATGCACCTGTAATGCTTTTGCTTAAAGTGTTCAGTAGTTTCCATTTTAAGCAGATGCAGCTGGATCGTGTTGTTGTTGTAGGCCCAATCCTAAAATTGGTCCTTGATGGAGCATTGCTTCGGTGGACTGGGCCGAATCCAATGTAAAAAAACCGAGACCAAGAACTGGATCCATCTTATTGGGTCTAGGAGGATAAATTAGATATTTATTTTATTTATTAGGATGCTATGTATTGTAATCTTCTATTTATTTTATTTGGTAGGAGATAGCTACGTAGGAAGATACTAGTTTTATATTTTGAGTTGGCTTCTACTTTTAGGAGTTTTAATTTCTTATGAATTTTCAGATTTGATTATGGAATGGAATTGGTTTTTGTTTGAGTGCCTGCGTGGCCTATGCTCGTGTGCCCTCCCTTCTTTCTCTTCTCTCTTCCCTGCAAATCTGAAACATCTTCTGTCAGGCGCTACTTTCTCATCTCTTCTTCTTACTTCTTAGTTCTATTATTGATGTAATTTCCTCAACTTGGTTTCCATTCTCTCTCATCCCTCATCCTTTCCTTTTCATATTTTGGAGGTTACCTTAAGGCGATTCATCCCCTAGAACTTCAGCCCCAAACATCTCCTTTGCTGTAAGAACTTGATCTGGAATTTCAGTTGGGCATACTCTTAACCCCATGGTCATTTTCAGGTATGGATAACTCTCTTGTTGATTATCTCGGAACCTGTTGTCAGAGTCGATGAGCCAATGAGTAATGACTCTAGGTCCGAAATTCTAGGTTGAATCAAGGTCTCATGAGGGAGTAGTGTCGATTTGTTTGGGAACTGATTTTATGGCTGAGGTTAACCATACGAGTGAGGAAGATGACATTGTTTGTCGATTTACATAAAGGCCTTTAGTGCTGGTTTATCATTATGCCCTTCCTTTGTTACCCTGCACTTCTATCCCCAATCTTATAGATTTCCAAGAATCCTTCTCTTTTCATTAATTTACTATTCTGTCCCTAGGCTATTTGTTCCTTTGTGAAAGGATTTTAAACTCCCAATCAATTATGAAATTTCCATCGACCTCATCATTTTTGTTGTTTGTTACTTGGGTGGGCCCATAGCGTCCCTAACAGGGTTTCTGAACCCTGGGATTGCATCAGTCCTATTTTCATATGGCGGTTAATTATTTAGGTGTTAATTGTTAGCTAGATATAAGGCTTAGAAGTGAGGGTCTAAAAGAGTACAGAATAGATTTTTGAAATAGTAGTGGGATGAATTACTAAGGGTGTTCTAGGTCAAATGGTAAGGTACGAATGTTGCGACCTGGTAGTCAAGCAGTCAAAATAGCCTCTCGACATTCTCAGGGTAAGGCTGCGTAGTTTTCGCCCCCTGGACCTCGCACATGAGGGAGCCTCGTGCACCGGGTACGACTTTATCCATTAGGTAATTTAGTTGGCTTTAATTTAGTCATTAAAGAGTCCTAATGTGGTTAGTTGTTTTGGCCCAATTTTGATGCAGGAACACTACCTTGGACTAATCCAAATCTATTTGGGTATCTAGATGGAGACAAACCGGGTCTAATTTGGCTCTTTGGCTAGTAGGATGTTTTAGGATTAACTTGCAATAGTAGGAGATAGCTATTAAGATTTCATTTCCTAATTAATTTGAGTTTCCAAATTAGAGTAGGTTTCCTTTCTTTCTTTCTTTTTTCTTTCTTTCTTTTCTTTTTTTTTTTTTTTTTTTTTTTTTTTAATTAATTGATTTTTGTTTAAGTATATATAACTATGCAATTAGAATTTATATTTGAAGAATGAAATCGTGAAGTATTTGAATTGTGAGTGCCTGTGTGGCCAAAGTCATAATGCGATCTTCATCTCCCCTTCCCTTTTTCTTCTTGTGTGATTCCCTCTCTCCCTTGTTGTAGATATGGAACCATAAAACGATGTAGAAAACGAATGGAGAACACAAACAAAAATCACACAATTGCACACAAAGATTTACGTGGTTCGGTAAGATTGCCTACGTCCACAGTAATATGAGACCTGCTTCACTATCAATGGAGAATAAGGTTACCATGCTTGTCCTCACACATCTCTTAGATTGCTTACAAAGACGAAATGCAAGACATCGTACCCCCAACAAAGTTATATTAAAGATGTAGGCTTCAATAATTCTATTTAGTATAGTATTTTAAAGAGGGCGGGACAACATTGAGGTTGCTCTATTGCAACCTGGTGGTCGCAAGTTAAAAAAAGGGGAATAGTCTCTCCACAAAAGTGGGGTTTAGATTGTGTACATATGCCCCTCCCCTGACCATGCATAGCGGGAGACTCATGCAATGGGTACACCCTTTATAATTAAGTATAACAAAGCCTTTATTAGTTCAGTTAGTCTTGCTACTTATGAGTTTTAGATTTAGGAGATATTCTTGTTTTATTATAAATATATTACCACACCCCATGATGATGATTAATGGAATGGAATACAGAATTTGGATTTGAATTGTGTATAGCCTAGAAGTCTTCCTTCTCTTGTCCTCTCTTTCTTCCCTCGTCCTTTCCCCAATGCTGGCTATTGAACCAGGAAATCAGGCTGTCTTTTTCAACCTTGATTTATCAGGAAATACTTTAGATCTTGGCCTGTGGAGCAGCCGTCTGATCTCTGATTCATTGATTGCAATTTAAGATTGGCTGGCTGCATCACCCTGAACTAAATGCTATAGCTTGCTGTGTCCTCCATTGCCAAACTCAAAATTTTACAGAGCATGGCTGCTTCTCATAGTGTTATTGTGTGAAAGAAACATTTGCTGCACTAGTGCTTTAGTGTCATGTATGCAGTCTAAACATGTTTCTTTCACGTTGAAATTTAGTGAAAACATACCAGAACCGAAGCAAATTCATAGTTGAATGGTTCTTTTCTGGCCATGGGACCTAATCCTATAGATAGCTTCATGGAGTGATTATTTGTGGGAAAATGATTCCAGGAACAACCTTTTTCTGGATTTGTTTCTACTGCACTGGCTATTTTTCTGCCATGCAGGTCGATATTTTAAACAATTCTCAAAGTATTCCAATGACACGTGGAGAATTGGTCTCAGATTCAACCTCTGAGTGGATGATGAAATGAATGGCCATTGGGGAGTTATATCTGGGCATGCCGGAAAGTTTCCTGGTTCTGGTGTGCCGGAAACTTTCCCCTTTATTTGTTGTACTGATAGATGAACTTCATTTGGTTGTTAACTGGAGCTTGCCATTATCGTGGCGATAGTTGTCAAGGCATCGCCAAGGCGACAACTTGGCATCCGTGCCGTTTTCCTGGGGCCTAGGCGACAGTCGCCTTGTGTTTTGGCATTTATTTATGCCAAACATCATTTAAGTAAATGAAATAAATATTATTCATAAATAAGCAAATACTCCTTATTTGAATCCCTAGTAAAAATAGTTTAAAAATCAAATTTCAAAGGATAAAAAGTCAACACCCAGTCTAAGAACAAAAACTGAATTTTAGTTATAGGGGCGATTTTCAACTTTTAAATGCTGGGTTTTTCTCAATTATGAAAATTTTATAAATCTTATCATATGAAAATATTGCTAAAAACCAAAAGTCCGGTAAAATAATTTTTTATTTTGATATCCATAAAATTATTTTCATTCAGGAGATTTTAACAGCATTCGCACACTTTAAAATAAGTTTGATTGGAACATAACTTTGTTACTACAACTCAGATTTAAGTAATCTTAGACTTGTTGGAAAACTGATTTTATGTTATAGTTAATACAAAAAGTCTCATGTAAAAATAAAATCATTTGACCAGTCAAACTTATTATAGAACAACAATATATATCTAAATGTTGATTTTTTATGATTTAATGTAGCTTAATGTTGAATTTTAATGACTTTATGATACAAAGTATATATAGCTTACTAAATAATGTTAGAAAAGAGGGGGAAAAAAAAAAAACACTTGATCACGATGTTCGCCTTAGGGCGGGGGCGGCTTCTCGCCTAAGCGCTTAAACAACCCTCCACTGCCTTGGTGTCGTGCCAACTATGATTTTGGAAGATTTTATTTTCTTGTAATTTTAACCAATTTGATTTTTATAATTTGTTTTCCATCATTATTTACTTGACTATAACTTTCCATGCCTTCTTTGGCAACCTTTGTTACTGTCCACAAGCATTTTGAGACTGCAAATATTGGTTACTGCATAATCTTGATGCAGCATAGAGAATAGAGTAGAAAGTCTTAGTGTAGTATTGTCTAAATATGATCTCTGCATCCTGGTATGCATGTGCGTGGCCATCTATAAGCTTTTCCTTGCTGTTGAATCCTATCTGTTTTAGCACCTATCCAGAAAAAAAAAAGGGGCATCTAAGCTTGTGATCTCTTATCATTTAAGACCTTGGGTCTGTCATCTTGAGCCCAAAGCTTATCTAAAAGGTGTCCCACCCGATGAATGGTCAAGATGGGTGCATTGTAGTGTACTAGGCTGTGCTAAGAGCAACAAAACTAATTCTCAATGCGAGGTCTTTTCCTTCTAGCTTTTCCCCACTTTCCCATCTCTTGTTTCTTGTTTTCATTTATGTTTCATATTTTGCTTCATCTTGCTGTTAATTTTTATCTACAGATGGATGCTCTCATCTCACACAGCTCTAAAAGCTATTATGCTTGCGTAGGAGAGAGCACTCATGCTTATCAAAGCCCCTCCAAGGACCTGACTGCAATTAATAACCGATTAAATGGGTATGAAATTATATTCTTTTGGATACTGCCAATCTCCCAAGTTAAACCTTCCAGATACATTTTCTGATGATCTTGTTTCTTTTATTTCCCAACCCCCAACTTTTTCAGCACCCGGAAGCGTGCACTCAACTTTGATGGCTTGGTAAGTGACTCTGTTGTAATGGGCAGTCTTTACCTTCAGAATGGCAGTTGTGCCTCATCTTCAGGTGCTGCTGCCTTAAAATCTGAGCAACCTGACTGCTAACCTTATTATGGGTTTTCCCTTTGTAAATCAACTTTCCTCCCCCCCCCCCCCCCCCCCTTTTCTTAATCTATGCCTTGTTGCACAAGTTAAAGTGCTGTGTATGAGTGGTAATCTGCTGTAGAAGGGCCACTACCACCCTAGTGAGTGGTACTTGTGTTAGATCTTTTGGCTTTTCAAGCCTTCAACAAGTATGCTTCTAACTAAACTAAGTTAATAAAATCTTTGTATTGCTTGCTGTTAGTGAATGAAACATTGTTGCTTGTCAAAGGTTTGGGTCCTGGTTTAGGTCCCTCTATAGCCATATAAATGTTAAATGAATCTGCTGGACTAAAGGTTTTAACGCTCAGGATTGGCCTCAACCAAAATCGATCCAGATCATTCAGGATTGGATGGATGTGTACCTCCCCACCCCTTTTTTTTTATGCTCTTTTGGACCATTTCACCCTTAGATTGTGTCAGAGGATCGGTCAGTACCAGTCCGATCCAAGCGATTTTGACTGATCCAATCTGATTTTTATAACTATGGCCGGACTTGTACAAGAAAATGGGAAAATCTAATTTAACTGATCTATTGTAGGAGCAAGTTATGGAACTCAAGCCTGATTTCTATCAAGTTTATTTTTTATTTTTTTTTAATAATTTATTTAAGGGGCGGGGAGGTGTTGTGGAGGCTTGGGAAGAGGGTGTCATCACCCCACTTTATTCAGCAATTTGTTTTGGTCTATCAGGTCAGCATCAGAAATTTTATTTTCAGGAAATGCCAGCGGGCAGGAAATGGTTGACTATGCTTTACTCCAATTGTGGACGTGGTCATGGTCATGGGCTAGTAATACGTGTGGGACCTATAGGCTGTGTTTGGCAGCCAAGAGAAAAGAAAAGAAAAGAAATTGTATTTTTTACTTAGTTTAAGAATTTCTTTTTATGTTTGACATGTTCTGATCCAAGATCAAGAGAAGATTTAATTTTTTAATTTTAAATTCCCAAGAGAAGTTTTCTTTTGCTCAAAAAAAA
>NC_056561.1:45314552-45317204 GCF_013358625.1 Macadamia integrifolia | reverse complement strand
TTTTTTTTCTCTTGGCTACTAAACACAGCCATAATGTTGAAAATTGGGAATCTGATTGGTTCTGAATCAGCCAAATTGAATTGTAATAGGCCATCATGAAGCTGTTGATTCTAGGGTTTTCGTGACTGGATTTCTGTGTTTCAGATCTAAGGCCAATTTTAAGGGTTTTTGGGTCCGATTTTGGTTGAGACTGACCTGATCTGGAGAAGGACCTCCTCGATTCAGAGTTTAAAATCCTTATTGGGGGTGGGGGTGTTGGCTTTGGAATCTCCTAATCTAGGGCTGGATCTCTGAACTGCCAACACTGGCTTCGTGTCTTTTTTTTTCTTCCAATGGAAGCGTGGAGCCATGCTTTGCCAATCAGTAGACAATACATTACAACATATTTTTCCTATTTCCAGCAAAGGCGCAAAAGGAGAGGGACCTTGCCATTAGTTATACACCATGCTAATAGTTATACCCTCACCTAAAGTAAACGTATGCTGGCCAATAACTGTTACATGACAATTCAAGTGACGTTGAAAATATAATCCAGTCCAACTTTGTCTAGTGACAAAAATAAAATATTTAATAAACCAAAGACTACCCAAGGGGGACGGACTGCAATGATTTTATATTTGTGAATTATTATTATCTTTTTTTGGTGAAGAGAAACTTTTATTAAAACCAAGAAAGGTAGTAGCTCCTGTTCCCAAGTATGTTAGCTAGAAGACGCATTACAGACACCCTTCCCGTTGATGAGATTTCAAGTTCAAAACGTTGGGGAATGTTTGTTAAAACTGAGTCTAAAGCGACAAATAAAATTACAAAAACAAATAGAGATCAATTCTCAGCCTAAATATCATATCTATCAGAGCTAAGATGGATTTCGATGATACTTTTGTTTGCTGTACTGAGCTATGTGAATATATACAATAATGTTGGGGAGAGAGAAGAAGAACAATAAACCTTTTATCGTAGATCTGAATCAATCCAGAGTTTATATTTCTTCCCACCCTTTATCTCCACAACAAAATCCTCACACATTCTTCATTTCCCAAAAAACGAATAGAGCTCCACTCCTTAGTCTTTAACTGTAATCTATTGTATCTTTCAATAGCTACACATAGTAAATCATGCCAACTTCGATAAGGCTAATGTGAGGAATGTTCAGTGCCACAGAAGGCCCCCTGCAGTTTTTCCTTAGGAATGAGTACCCTATGTCAATCACCAGCTTTTTCAGGAATGATGATGACCTACGGGCCTTCACATACGAATGCCCCATTATATATGCAACGCCTGCCTCCTTTGCCAGGATCAAATCCGACAACTCTTCCCTCACTGAAGGATCCATACCTTGGTTTGGTGGCAACTGGAACCTCACTTGACGCCTCCTGACCTGTGGATTCTCATCCTCATATGCAGATCTCAAGCTTTGGAGGGTTGCTGATTTGCTGCTTTGAATGATGGTGCTCATCCCATAGTCCTCTTGCTCAGAAATCACCAAGCTCGAGGTTGACTGGAGAGATCTTGTGCTTATTACAGCCATCCTCCCATCCAATGACGAACTCTCAGAGCTCGACAATTGCGGTTCTACTGCCTCCATCTGGATGAATTCTGCAATGCTCTGGATGAGCTGGTTCTCAAAGTCTCCTTCGTCCCGCTGGATGTCCTTGTACCCATACCTTACAATGCACCGGTACATCCTATAGGGCCTTGGGCAGATCCTACCAATGAGGAAGCGTTCCTCAGGTGATACATATGGAACTGGGACTGATTTCACACAGACAAACACCAAGACCTTGTGGAATGCAGGAAGATTGGTGACAAAATGGGAAAAAATGGGAGGAACCCCAGTTGCCAATTCTGAGTAGATAAGTCCTATCCCTGGCACACGGACAATACCAAGGCTAGGGCCCAGCCCCAGTAGCCACTTTAGAGAAACCTTATTGTGCAGATCAAAGTTGTACTTTTTGCGAGTCCCATAATGCCAAACAAACATGACAACCATAAAGAAGCATGAGAGTACAAGAGGAACCCATCCTCCCTGGGGTACTTTGGTGAATGATGCTGAGAGGTAAACCCCCTCAATACACCCAAAGAAGAGGAGGAATGCAGCAGCCAGCATAACGTTTTTTTGCCACACGAAGATTATCACAAGTGCCATAAGACATGTTGTGACGAACATCACAGTAATGCAAGCAATGCCTAAATAACCAAATACAATTGAGAATCAGTGAGGAAATGTACTGATAAGAACACATAAAAGAGGTTGAGGAAATTTTGACGAGTAAAAATTGACAGTTATCCTCTCTATTCCTATGTCATATCAGTCACATGCATGGTAGACATCCTGCAGCCGGGAATCTACCAGGTGACACAAGGAATTTCTTTTCACTACAACTGACTCAAATGATCATACACTTCCTCTAATCAGACAAATTAGAAGTTCCATTAGGTTGAGGATACTTGAAAAAGATTTTAAAGCAGTCCTTCCTATTAGTAGACATCAGAAGCAGGAACCCACCTATTAATGGGTGTCACAAAGAGTTTCTTTGTGCTACAATTGACACAAATGACAAAGGACTGGGTTTCTCTACCTTCATTGTGTTGGATTGGACTCCTAGGCACAAAAGACTCCTTACAGTAGAGGGTGTTTTTTATTTTTTTTTG
>NC_056561.1:45310001-45314532 GCF_013358625.1 Macadamia integrifolia | reverse complement strand
GGGGGGGGGGGTGACATTTATGACTTTAGGGTGAAGGAAGACTTTCTACAATGAAATGTCTTAAAAGCACATGGATCAGACCAGAAAATTATTGACCTAGTTGTCCCAGGTAATTGGGGAACCAACCACCCTGGTCTGCCTGTAGGAGTAGGGAGATACCAGGAGAATGAAGTCTCTCACCTTCTTCTGGGTGCAAGTACTCTCAACAGTAAAAATAAGATAATACTAAAATGCAACACTGCTGCTTTATTAAGAATGGACTTACCATAAGCATTTCCAATTAAAGTTGTATCTCGGAATCCTATAGTTATAGCAAGACAAAGGATCATGAGGATCCAGTTTATCTCTGGGATGTATATCTGGCCGAATATATGTCTTGAGGTGTGGACGACCTTGACTCGTGGAAAGCAACCAAGAGCATGACATTGTTTGATAATGGAGAAAGTAGCCGTAATGACAGCCTGACTCCCAACAATGGATGCAAGCGTAGCGATCACAAGGACAGGCCAAAATATTCTCTCTGTGAAAAAAGCAAGCATGGACAGAAGACAGAGATTAAACATTGCATAAAAAATCTACTGTTTCTATAGATTCAACAAATAACAGTAGGCATAATACCCATTTAACCGAGAAGAAACTAACCTGGTATTGAGTTATAGAAACTTCCACGAATTGAAGTGACGTTTTTAGAGAGAAAAGCAGCCTGCCCCATGTATTGCACTATTAAAGAGGGATACACGACAAATGCAAAAGCAATCTGCATAAGCAATGGTGATTAAGGTCTTGGTCATGAATATGAATACCTATAAAAAACCATAATGGACCCCGTAAACCGAGAAGACATGAATCCTATAAGAATCCGTGTTGAGAATCAAGTTGGATGGGCTGTCAGAAGCACTGTCATATAAAAAAAAAACCTTATATTTCCTTCCACATTGATTAACAAAGGTTTTCTGACCTCTTGAAATCAGTGCATCATGTGACACTAAAATAGTTTTTGTGGTCAAACAAATGAAACATGTACTGCAAATATGCTCAAATAATCTAGCAGAAGTTCCCATATTTCCTTCAGTAAGCAAAAAAAAGAACCAAAGTTAGACCTACCCTTATGGACAAGGCAGTGAAGTGCCCCAGATCAGCAAACATAGCTTCAGTACCTGGTGGGACCCAATTAAAGTTCAGCCATGTGTTTGAATTCTTACAAGATTCAAGAATAATTTGATTTTATTCACACTACTCGATAAGTTCTACCTGCATCCCAGATCTTACATACCCGTGATTGAAAGGAGAATACCTCCAAGAGAAATCCATCCGTCTTTGCCCGTCTCTCTAAAGAACTTAATGATGTAATATGGAGAAATTGCAGACAAAATCTTTGGATTCCAATGTATTGTGTTGTATAAGCCAATGGAAAAGATAGATATTAACCAAACAATGACAACTGGTGCAAACATAAAAGCAACTCTGTGGGTGCCAAAATGCTGAAGAGCAAACAAGCCCACCAACAAGATGCAGGCAATAAATAACACCTCACCTGGATGGATTAACATCATAAACCATTAGATGACAATATTAAAGTAGCAGAGGTGCCTAAATTCAACTTAGAACTTTTCATTTGGTGTACCGAGTTTAATTTGTAGAGAATAAACAGTGAACTGGGCGAGTAAATAGCTGGTAAAACTACTTACCATCAGTCAGTTTTTGTTCAGCAACTTGCAGCCCTGCTACTGATGATAAAACTGCAGGTTGTGAAACACAACCAAGGTTCAGAATCTAAAAAGCACCAGATAATTTTCTACACTATTGAAATTCCATATTGAAATTGGGTTAC
This sequence comes from Macadamia integrifolia, assembly GCF_013358625.1. Lineage (NCBI taxonomy): Eukaryota > Viridiplantae > Streptophyta > Magnoliopsida > Proteales > Proteaceae > Macadamia > Macadamia integrifolia. The sequence continues at coordinate 45,312,701 of NC_056561.1, read as the reverse complement.
AAGGATCTGGAACTACAGTTGAATGGGTACCATCTTTTTCTTCCCCTTTCCCCTTTTCTTTTGGGTAAAGGTCCCATATAAATGGCGGTATACACAAATCAGCTTAAATATAAAATTTTTGACCGTCTGATCTTCTATCACCCCATTTAAGCATGTTTTGGTCATCGGATCAAGTTATCTTTTGGTCTAACAAATTGCTTTGATGAAGCCCATCCTACAGTGTTCCTGATCCTATTATCATGAAACTGTTGGCAAGTTATCGTGGCCCTAGACCACAATAACAGACCTGTAACTTCAGCCAAAGATTCTCCAGTTAATGCCACCCACTGTTGATCCAAACCTTTCAATTATTGGATAGCTTTGATAGGAAACATAGATCAAGGGACAATCATAATACGAAATCATCTAATCAACACATATTTCATAAAAAAATATGATCAACAGGGTAAGTAAAACCTCACTGACAGGACCCATGTGAAAGTGAATATATATGTTTGGGTGATCTACTATTGGTCTATACTCTATTCCCAAGTTATTTTCACTGACTGAGATCTGGATCAATAAGTTGATGGACAATGCCAAGTTAAGGAGTGGCATTGCCCACAAATGGCAATACACAATCCATCTTTTCCACTATGCAAGTTTAAATTAAAAAATTTGAACAATATCATAATAGAACTGATCTGGGAGTTGCCCCAATCAATGACAAGCTCCGAGAAAGTCGTTTGAGATGGTATGGTCATATTCAACAAAGGCCTAGGGGCGCCTCAGTAAAGAGTGATATGATTCTGATTGAAGGAGCTAAAAGAGCTAGAGGCAGGCCTAAAAAGACCATAGGAGAAGCTGTGAGAAATGACATGCATAGTTTGGGTCTTTAACCAAGCATGACCTCGAATAGAGCCTATTGGAGAGCTAGGATCCATGTAACCGATCCCATTTAGCTGAGATTCTCCTGACTCGCTGGGCTATGCCTCTTTCCTCTTACTTTCACCTTTCATTTCTTTTTTCATCTTCCTCTAGGCATCTTTCATTTGCCTTTTTCATTTTTCATCTCATGTACCATTCCTCTTTTCTTATCTCTTCTTTCCCCTTTTCTGTTTAGACCTTAGTTTTCCATAGTTTATTTTGTTTGGATCCATGTAGCCAACCCTTTGTTGGTGTTGTTATTGTTGTTGCATATTATCAGAATGCCAAAGACAAAAATGGATCATGTTAAAATGGCAGGTACAAAATGAGAAGCTTATTTCAGAGCATTTCAGAAAAGAAATAAATTAGTACCTGATATTGCTGGGGTGAGAACACCATCACCTATAACCATACATGCCCCAAATAATACCACCAGAAGTAGAGCTGTACGGAGCCTTTTATGCTTTTCAAGAAAACGCTTCAATGGGGAGGAGGCTACAACCCGTGATGAGGGCCCATAATTGTATGCAGAAAGCTCCTCATCAGCAGCTTGCTGATTGGGAAGCAAATTAAACTTTGCATGCCTGCAAAGAAGCGAGTAAAGAGCAAATGTTCCACCTGATTATAGAAAGATTGTCAGATCGAATAGAGGTTTTAGTCAAAACAACAAGATACATTTTAATATTAAATACATACAGTTACAACGCACCTTCCCCATTATCATCAGCACTCAAGAGGATGAAGACATACTTGATCAAGGGAATCAATGTAAGGGTCCAGAAAATCAAAGAAAAGGCACCGAATATTGCATCTTCATTCTGATAATTTTGTAACTTTCCAATAAAGGTGCTTTTGTAAACATAGAGAGGTGAAGTGCTCAAGTCCCCATAGACCACACCAAAGCTTTGGTATGCTAATATCAAATTCCTGGAGATGTACCTCCATGAGAACTGTATGGAAACCAAAAGAAGAATCTATATTTAGTCCAAGAGAAAGTGTGCATACAGGACACTTGATATGCCAACATATTTTTCTGGCCATAATAATAATAACTACAACAAAGGTAAATATTTAATGCAATTAAATGAGTAGAAAACAGCTTTTATAAAAATAATAGTTCTAATGCAATAAAAGAAAGAAAGATGCACAATTAAGGTGTGAATGGTGACTGTGAAACCAGCCATCACTAATTTTTGCAAAGCCACATTACTTGGGCAAAGCTGTAAAAGGCACAATTGAAGCAAGTTGACCAATATTGCAGCAGAAATAGGGAAATTTCACATTTGAGGAGGTAGAGTTCCGTTTTGCTTTATCCTTTATGGGATTAAGTTTTCAAGTTGGTCTAACCAGGAAGGAATCTCTGGTTGGTGGACCTAGTTTTGTCATGTGGCAAGTTGTATGAGGCTGAAATTTGGCGAACATGTAGACTCCAGAGTCCCATACTCACATGTCAATTTTCAACCAAACGGAGATTTGCCACATGGCATAATGAAGCATTGAATTTTATTTTCACCACCAAATGGTGTATAGACTAACAAATGGATGCATAGGCATACAAGGGAGGAAAATGATAATTTGAGTCTGTAATTTGCCATGTGGCCATTCTCGACCATCCCCTACTAGAAAATGCTATCATGATTAGGAAGTGAATCAATTAGCTACACAGATTTAGATAATTCAAATCTTTACGGTGAAATTTCATTTTCTCGTTCTCCAAGTGATAGTGGACTCCACTGGCTTCATTCGCATTTGGTTTCTCTTCTTGATTTCAATTCTTCTACAGTTCCCCCCCCC
>NC_056561.1:45297149-45309981 GCF_013358625.1 Macadamia integrifolia | reverse complement strand
CCCCCCAAAAAAAAAAAAAGAATCATCCCCAACAAACAGTGTTAGCAACAGGTAGAAACATCGATGTCTTTAGATTACTGGATCCGAATAAACTAGGTTCAAAACTTATACGATTCAAAGAGAAACAGATTAGACTTAAAAGGAAAGGGAAAACAAAACGAAAGAAAGCAAGCAAGCAACTCTCGGAGAATTTACAAGAGATCCAAATTCGTTCAATTCAGTCTTACAACGATACTCAAAGTCAAAGATAAGAAAGATCAGATCGAATCAAGAAGAAAAAGAATTAGAAAGCAGATCAGAACATCTAGGATTTAGAAAGAAAGATTGGGAAAGGAAAAAAACCCTAACCTGAGAAGAGTTTCGATGAGTCGAAGTTCCAGCTTCGGAATCCATGGCCAGCGCCAATCTGGAAACTGTACTAATTCACTAGTTGTTTAAGTCTAGGATCAGGATTTAGGATTACTACTTCCTTGGCTGGAAGTGGAAGGTAGAAGGAGTTGCCCTTGCCCCTGTGTTGCTCTCGCTTATTCCTGCGAGGCTTGCGTTCTGTGACTCGTGAACAAACCAATCCATTTCCCAACTCCCCAACCCCTCCGATTCAACTTTGGAGTCCTCCACTTCCATACGTTCCCCCTGATTATCATCATCTCACGTTACTCATGACTCCACCCCCCACACACAATAGTTACACTCAGTCTCACTCTCCCTTGCCAGTGTTACTTGGACGGATTCATTTGTTTCGCTGTCGACTCTCTCCCTGTACGAAATTACCAAATAATCCCTACACCTTTCAAAATTACTTATACACAGAACCATATTCCATATCTATAATCTATATACTTCTTTCGGGTGTTAATTGTAATTTTGTCATTCCACTCCTTCTGGCTACAGGCTGCCTCCGCGAGATGAGCCTACGGAAAAATCATAATTATATTTTGGTTGGGAAAAAGATTGCCGCATCGCCAGTGTGTATACGACCGGGACCATCTGTCGCACAGCACTGCATGTAGCGCAGGTCCAAGGCCCGGGTTCCGCTATTGGATCTGCGCTACAGACTAGCCCCATCCATGTGTATATTAGCGTGCATATTTTCTTAGATCTCATTCATTGGTTTTACATTCTTTCTGATTTCTTACCTTCGCTAAGAAATTATCTTTTACTGGACAATTCGATTTCCATCCTCCTATTGGTGGAAAACTATTTTTGTGAGTCAATTTTCATGTTTAAACATTGTGGCACTAGTTCTTCCAATTTTTTTTGTCTAGTTTGGAACCCCAAATTTTCTAAGGTTGACTTCGATGCACACCCAAGGATTCGATACATTTTAAAATCTAGAAATCTCTATGAAAATGGGTACTATTATAGAACAATTATCCGATCTAGATTTACAAATTATTATAGATTTTTTGCCATATCTAGGCCACCAATACCATTAGGAAGTTCAAAGAAAGTACCTTCAAGTCTGTTCACTATTGTGGAATTACAACCATTCATGTTCTTTTAATTGATGACATCCTATTCTTAATTTTATAGGGTGTGAATTTACATAACATCAACATCGTGTGATGGAATCACCACACCCAACCAATGGGAGCATAGGAGAGGGCCTCACAATTTTTGTCAGTAGGAGGCTTAATCTTTTTTAGGTAGAAAACATGGAGGCTTCAAATGTTGAGTGGGGAGATAATAATGCGAGGGGCCTTTCAGAAGTTTTGTATGATTTTATATTGAGAGTTGGTGGGGGCGGTAGAGGGTGGTTGTCCGAAGGCTATAATATAATTCAAAATTAGAGTTTTTATTGTAATTTTTATTATTCATCTAAGGTATATGAATATGCTAAAGCTTTAAATATACAAAGTTCGAAATTAAGGGATGTAATGAAGCCAAATTGTCTAAGAAGATAAGTTCTTGATTGATACACTTCATTATTATTTGAATAATACATTTTAGATAAAATTGCATTGTTACCCCATGAACTTTGGTCCTTATTCAACGTCACCCCCCAGACTTTTCGAAACGTCAAAGCCACCCCCTAAAAATTCAAAAAATTTCAAATCGGTCCCTGCCGTTAGCCGACCGTGTTAAATGAATGAAAACCTATAAGTTTTTTTACAATATACCCAAAATACCCCACCTATTGTGAGAGGACAATATTGCCCTCTCTTTCATTTCTTCTTCTAAACCCATCTCCCATCTCCCATCTCATTCCTCACTCACTTGGTTGAAGAAGAAGAAGAAGAAGAAGAAGAAGAAGAAGACGGTATGGTAACCTGCAACTCGATCGTGCCCTCTGGCATGCGATTCTCAGGTGGAAAGCTAACCGGCGTGCGAATCTGTTCCCTCTGGCGTGTGAACCTCTTCCTTCCGGCGTGTGAACCTCTCCCCCTCCGGTGTGCGAACCTCTCCTAAGGTATGTAGGGTTTGGTTTCTTCTTCTTGGGCATTTAGGGTTCTTCTTTCTTGGTTAATCTAGGGTTTGATTATTTCATTTTTCAGTATTTCTTAATGGAACTGGACTTGAATGAGAGAGATGAGTTTATGTTGGTGTCTTCGGCTTAAAAATTGGGATTTGAGAGCACAATGTTTGGGATTTGTATGGTTTTGAAAGTATGATAAAAAATTTGACAGTGTTAATTGTGGAAGATGACCAATTTCAAAGGGACTTGTTTTCAAGATCTTACATGGAATGGATATTGCTTTATACTTTTTCTTCACCCCCCCCTTCTTACAGGTTGTTCGTCTGTATCTTCGATTGCTATAATTTTTATGAGTTGTCTTATAGCTCACTGTGGTTGACATTTGGCGATAAACGGGCAGCATTTTAGCTTTTTCAGTGTTTTTTCTGTTCTAAATCTATGACTTGTGTTCCCTGTGTTTGAGTTCTGGGTCTATATTTTGAGCATTTCTCATACTCTGGATGCTAAGTAATTGTAATCCACTTTTATCATTTTTTATTTATAGATAATCGATGTCTACCATGAGTATCAATGACAGCAATCAAAGTGGATTAAGGTTTGTGAATGTTAGATGCAAATGTCTTGAACCCAAAAGGGCATTGGTGTGAATTTCAGAGTCTAGTTCGAACCCAAAGATGTACTACTACTGCCCTGAAGCACCAAGAGGATGTCGATTCTTCTCATGGTGTGAACCTATAGCTGCACTAAGACTTTTGCCACCCCTTGCAACTAATTCAGAAGCAATTGTTGGTGAAAGAATCCAGAGTCAACAGATGAAAGAAAAGATTCGTACCTTGAAGAAAAGAATTAAGCATTTAGGGAAAGCGAATGGAATGATGAAAATTATAATTGGTGTGCTTGTGGTGGTGTGTTTAATGCTATGTGTTAAAAAATGATTTTACAATGTTTAATAGTGAAGTTGTGTCAAGTATGTAAGAATCTGAACTAAATAAAATCGTTCATTCTCACTATTCTTATTACTAAGTTATTGATTATTCATGATCCTCAAATTGAATGGGTAGCATTTTGATGGAGAGAGGACCAGCATTGTGATGAGTTTCGAAAACAAACGGGCAGTATTTTAACTGTAAACGGGTAGCATTTTGGCTATAAAATGACATTTAATACCTGTAAATAAATAATTCCAAATTGACAATGTGATTTTCTCATACCAAATTGACATCCCATGTCTAATATTAAATGGACAATATCTTAATCAAATACTTATAACATTACACACCTGAAATCAACATATTTCATCACAACCTATACCATAAAGAAACATCCAAAACATATCCATGAATACCTGTTCAAATTCCTGTTCATAACATATTCTATACAACTATGTCTAGTGTAAAATAGAAATAGTTCTTAAAAAAAAAAAATCCGTCAAAAACATTCAAAACCATAAGGAAACACCCAACTGTCTTAAAGTCAGAAAAAGTAACTTAATACAACATTGTTTTCTTGTTCTAAATTAAAACATCCAGATTACTTGTGCTTCATTTCTTCTCCCTCTCCCTTGCTATCCTCTTCGCTCGGTTGGTCTTCTGTTTGGTCAGTACCTTGTCCTGTAAACATCCAACTGTACTAGACATAGATACTTGTGATCTAGTCAGTCATTGAGATGTGATGATCTCATCTTCACTCTCTCCTTTATGTTTCTTCTACACAATAACAAATAAGTATGAGATATTTATTAAACAAGTTTCAACTAAATAAATAAAGTGAGTTGCATTCACTTTCATATTCTTCATTTTACTAGTACATCCATCCAGCTCAGCATCTCCAGCCCTCGGGCATGTCCTCCTATTGTGTCCTTCATTCTTGCAGATGTCACACCTAATTGATGATGATCTCTTCATGAAATCTGAAGGAAGTGCTTCTCCTGCTTCTCTTTTCCTGATTTTGTGAGGTCTACTTGATAACCTCTTTAAATTTGGTGGTAGTACTCTCTCATTAGGAGCATCATCCTTCAACACTACCAAATATAGAAGTGGATGGATCATCTCTTTGTATGTATCCAAGTATTTTCTAATACTGAAAAATGGATCACAATAGTTAACTAACTCTCCCCTTATGTATGATATAGAAGCTGCAGCATGGAGACAAGGTATACCAGTGCTTTTTCAAACTCTACAATCACATTTGTAATGGTTCAGATTAACCACAAATCTATTTTTAAATTTATCTAAGACCTCAAATTGACTTTCACCTGCCGGTTGATACCTACAATGCCTTTCTTCTTGCTGAACCTTATTCAACTTCACCATAACCCTTGGTGTTACTTTACCCTCTCACATGGTTGCCTTCTCATACCTTCTATGTAGCCTACCCATTTTTTTCACCCTTAGGTGATCAACCAATATGAGAATGGGTTTGCTCCTTAAGTCTCCAACCCAGTGATTAAATGACTTAGTCATATTGTTCGTGATATGGTCACTCCTTGCTCCTACATCAAAGACATGCCTTGATCACATCCTCAGGGGATTTTTATTCAAATACAAGTATGCATTTTCCATAATCTCCTTGATGCTATTCATTTCCTTTTGAAACTGAGATTCAGTTGAAGCTTGTGAGGCAGCCTAAAAATGTAGTCTCAATAGCATACCAGGGTGCTTTGCCTTCAGGTTTTGATATAGATGCCTATTGTAAATTCTTTGGTGAGCATAAGGAAAGATTGTGGAAATCACAACTGACAACCCCTACACAACACATATAGAAAATGTTAGGACATGTAAATGAGTAATTGAAAATACATATAAAAAAGAAAAAAAGAAAAAAAGAGAAAGAAAAGTATACCTTTTGTCTGTCTGACATGAATGTGAGTGACATATCATCACTGTCATCGAGTAGAGCATCTCGTAAATTATCTAGAAACCACATCCAGCTATCCTTACACTCAACTTCAACTACATTATGTGCAATAGGAAAAATACCGTTGTTCCCATTAACAGATATTGCGTTCAATAGAACCCCTCCATATCGGCCTTTGAGGTGGTAGCCATCAAGACCAATGAACGGTCTACATCCTCTTAAGAAACCCTTCTTGCAAGCATCAAAACAGACAAACAATTTTTTAAAAATTGGATTATTTGACATACGGTTCCTGGTATCAACCTGGAGCTTAAAAATACTCCCAACATCCTTCTGAAGTACCAACCTAGAATAAGCAGGTAATTTTTCGTATGACGTGGAATGGCTTCCTTCATTAATCTCTAGGGCAATCTTGCGTGCCCTATACAGCTTGGTGTAGTAGAACTGAAGACCATATATTTTCTGCATGTGATCAACTATGGTCTCTATTTTCATTTATGGTTGAACCTCCAGCTGTTGAAGAAGTTTCATTGCTATCCATCTAGATGTAGCAGACTTGTTCTTGGTTGCCTTAATATATGTATGAACTGGGTTATATGTTTTTACCATGTAGGTGATACCATCTGATATTGGTGAAGCATGTAATCTCCATAAACAATTTAGTGCTCTGCATATAACTGTAACTCTAGTTTGTTCATTTTTCAGCCTGAAAATATCAAACTCCTCTTGTAGTATATACTCTCTCAAATCTTCCCTGAAATGGTGCATACTTCCATATACATTACATTCATTTATCTTCACCTTGCCACTTTCACCCACATAGTTCAGTTCACCAAATTTGCCATAATACTCTTCAGATTCATATCCAGATAGGTCATCATAAATTGAATCCTCAGTATTTTTCCCATACCCATCATCCTCTGTAGATTCACTGTCATTTTGACCATCTTCTCTTTCACGTTCATCATCCCACTCATCTTCGCTGTTAATTTTCCAATCTTCATCAGATCCAACCATAGAGTCATCCGAACATACATTACTGTTGCTAATAGCTCTGACAACCTCATTAGACACTCTCAATCTCTTACCAGTAGCTTCACTTCTGCTACTAGCTCTTCCACTATAAGTAGCAGTGCTCACATACCTTGCAATGGTCTTAGTACCTTTACCTCCCCTAGCAGTAGTTGTAGCACAAGCAGTAGAACTTCCACTTCCACTACTATGAGCACCAGTAGTAGCCCTACATACAACAATTTTTCCCTTGCTCTGACTAGAACCAGTACCATATGGTTGTAGAGCCTATTGACATTGTCCAACAGGTTCATCATCATCAAGTTCACCATCTCTATCATTAACCAGACTGCTAGGGAACCGGTTAACTGTAAATTCATCGATTGCAGACTTGCTGTGAACAATATCATCCACATATATATTTATCATATCACAACTATGCAAACCAAACAACTCATACACTGATGGATCATCTGTTATCTCTCTTATCTCATTGTTTGGTAGTATACACTTCACTTTGAAAACTACATTGTGACCCACAGGCACATGTGTGATGAGTTCATTGTAGATGTCATACACCATGTCCAAGTAGCCATATAAGTCTGGATCAACAATTTTAACTATAGTCTTTCCACTCCAATGGTATTCAATAGCACACTTAACATTCATAGCTTAAAAAAAATCAGATGTGAAAACAGAGAAAATCAGTAACAGTACTTAATACTTATCAATACAATATGTGGAATGGTCTTTCAGGATCACAAGTTGCCAAATAAGTTATCTTTGTCATGGTAGAGGTTGAGAATGAAATTAGGAACTGACAACTAAGAAGAGAAACTAAATGCATTCCCAAACAAGCTAAAGCATTAGAATGGTAAACTCTTCATCAAACATTTCAGATAATACACAGGTCAAAGCATTTATACATCCCAAAAAGAAATTTCCAAATCAAAATCAAGGACCAATCATAGCAATGCATAATACAGAGAACCTAATCATAGGATTTTCCAAATATCACCTATTTTTTCATATATATTTTCTCATAACAAAATAATCTGGTTAACTCATCAATCCAAACTTAACATAAATAATTGATATTTTCTAACTCTTTTTTATTTATTTTCCAAAAATGATCAATAATTTCATAATCTACCCTCATATGTGAATAAAAACAGCATTTGAGATAGATAGATATGATATGGATTCCTCTTACAGAGCCTCTCACTTCCAAAATATTTTCAAAACTACCTACCAATATTGGATTTAAATCTGTCCATGTGAATCAGAAAAACAGATTAGGCAAATCCAGAGAATTCAATTCATACATTCAATAAGCTCATTTATGTTCTTAATCATTTAACAACAACAATCGCCAAATCAAATCTAAATATACAAGAAAATGAGGTCAAAATCTCAACATATGGGCACATATCGCAAGATCTTCACCCCAATCATGGGATGATTCTCTGTGCTGCGAAATCTCATCATCATCTTCTAGAGATTTACACTAATTAATCAATCCGAACTGAAAAACACCCTAATCGTTGGATGATTCTCATGGACAGCGAAATCTCATCATCATCTTCTATAGATTTACACTACTTAATCAATCCGAATTGAAAAATTAAAAATCTCTATCTCTAGTATTCCATAGGATATAAACCCTAGATTAACCAAGGAAGAAGAACCCTAAATGCCCAAGAAGAAGAAACCGAACCCTACATACCTTGGGAGAGGTTCGCACGCCGGAGGGGGGAGAGGTTTGCATGCCGGAGGGAAGAGGTTTGCACGCCGAAGGGAAGAGATTCGCACTTCGGTCAGCTTTCCACCTGAGAATCGCACGCCGGAGGTCACGATCGAGTTGTAGGTTACTGTACCGTCTTCTTCTTCTTCTTGTTCGACTGAGTGAGTGAGGAGTGAGATGGGAGATGGGTTTAGAAGAAGAAATGAAAGAGAGAGCAATATTGTCCTCTCACAATAGGTGGGGGTATTTTGGGTATATTGTAAAAAAACTTACAGGTTTTCATTCATTTAACACGATCAACTAACGGCTGGGACCGATTTGGAATTTTTTGAATTTTTAGGGGGTGACTTTGACGTTTCAAAAAATCTAGGGGGTGGCGTTGAATGAGGACCAAAGTTCAGGGGGTGGCAATGCAATTTTCTCTACATTTTATGATTGCATGAATTATGCCTGAACAAATGACAAGGGCTTTTCCGATTAGGATGGAATGAATGTCTATGATTGAATTTAGGCATAGCATTTAATATGTGACCCATCTTATTTGGATAAATTCTTAAATTTTAATGGCCAAATTTGTTATATCACCTTTCTAAATGACATAAATCTGTACACAAGACCAATAGAATAAGGAAAAACCTCTACCAAAAAAAAAAAAAAAAACTGAATAATTAGAATAAATAGGAAATAGTTCATGATTTTTGAAGTCCCTTGAAATCACAAACAAATCAATACCATTCATTTTTCCAGATCCCTCCATTTACGAAGTTTATTTATGACATGGTTTAAGGAATGAAGAATGGAATTGGGTGTATATGAGCTGGCTGGTCCAGTGGACATTTTTTAGGATTCAAGCAGGATTCTGATCACTTGAAAAGTGTTTTATACAAGTTTTTTGGGTCAGAACGATTTTCCGGCCAAATTACCAGAAAGATCTACCGGACAATATTGTTGAGACAACAAAATCTTAGTATGCTTTAAAGACCTCAACTGAACGGTATCCGAGTCTGAAATAAATTGACAATTGATGAGAGTCGTGGATCTAGAAATAAAGTTGCAAAAAATATTGAGGGAAGTAGACATTGACGGAAAGAAAAGAAGAAAATATATTAGATGATAGACAAATTAAAAAAAAAAAAAAATCCCAAGCACATAGTATAAAGAAACGACACATTAAAAGCTAGACAGTATAATGTAACAGGGGTGCAAGTTTGGCCCTGGTGGCCCAAACCCACCTTTGGCCCGCCCTGATCTCAAACAAGTCCCGACCCAAAAATTTTAGCCCTGAGGGCCGGCCCGACCTTGAAATTTCTAACCTTGAGTCAGGGTCAAGGCAGGTAAGGGTTGATGTCTTTGGCCCGCCCAGCCAGCCCTGAACCCGGCCCTGATTTTTGTCCCTGATGTTAACACTGGTTGTGACCATGATGTTAACCCTAAATTTAACATAATTTTATATATTGTTTGACATTGAGTCATTGACACCTCAAAACTCCTAATATATCTTCTCACCGATCTCTCTTGCTTTTGTTACAAAAAAAAAAAATGATCTCTCTTGCTTTTATTTACCAAGAACTTTGTAACTTTGTATTTTGTATCTCCTCTTTATTATGAATATTTTTTATTTTCAAGTTATTTCATATTTTGCAGGGTCAGGGTCAGGGTATACCCAACCCTTGATGGCAAGGTTAGGGTCAATTAGGGTCAGGATCAGGGTCAGGGTCAGGGTTAGGGTCATCCCGATCTGACCCTGAAAAATCAGGGCCAATCAGGGCGGATAAGGATTGGGCTGAACCCTGAAGAGTAGGGCCAGGATTGAAGTTTTACAACCTTGAGTCAGAGTCAGGGCGGGTTTGGGCACAGTTAAGGGGACTCAGGGTTGGGCTAGGGTTTTAAGAAACCCAGCCCAACCCGACCCTGTTGCACCCCTATAATGCAATGGTGCAAATGCAATAAGGTCGGGTTGAGATATTTCAGATTGTGATGGGCCTTACAATGCTCATAGAAGGCCGGGCATGATCGTATTTTATTATTAGGCCATTTTATTTATCTAATAATAACAATTTTTTTTTAATAGATAGGCACCTCTAAGTTGTAAAGTGTTGGTCTTTGTGAACTAAGCTATCTCCTTTGGGGTTAATAGCCAACTTTTGAGTTTTTCCACCTTCCCTCCCTCTTATTTATAGACTGACCTTGAAATTTCTGACCTTGAGTCAGGGTCAAGGTGGGTAAGGGTTGATGTCTTTGGCACGCCCAGCCAGTCCTGAATCCGGTCCTAATTTTTGTCCCTGATGTTAACACTGGTTGTGACCATGATGTTAACCCTAAATTTAACATAATTTTATATATTGTTTGACATTGAGTCATTGACACCTCAAAACTCCTAATATATCTTCTCACCGATCTCTCTTGCTTTTGTTACAAAAAAAAAAATGATCTCTCTTGCTTTTATTTACCAAAAACTTTGTAACTTTGTATTTTGTATCTCCTCTTTATTATGAATATTTTTTATTTTCAAGTTATTTCATATTTTGCAGGGTCAGGGTGGGTATACCCAACCCTTGATGGCAAGGTTAGGGTCAATTAGGTCAGGATCAGGGTTAGGGTCATCCCGGCCTGACCCTGAAATATCAGGGCCAATCAGGGCGGATAAGGGTTGGGTTGAACCCTGAAGGGTAGGGCCAGGATTGAAGTTTTGTGACCCTAAGTCAGAGTCAGGGTGGGTTTGGGCACAGTTAAGGGGACTCAGGGTTGGGCTAGGGTTTTAAGAAACCCAGCCCAACCCGACCCTGTTGCACCCCTATAATGCAATGGTGCAAATGCAATAAGGTCGGGTTGAGATATTTCAGATTGTGATGGGCCTTACAATGCTCATAGAAGGCCGAGCATGATCGTATTTTATTATTAGGCCATTTTATTTATCTAATAATAACAATTTTTTTTTAATAGATAGGCACCTCTAAGTTGTAAAGTGTTGGTCTTTGTGAACTAAGCTATCTCCTTTGGGGTTAATAGCCAACTTTTGAGTTTTTCCACCTTCCCTCCCTCTTATTTATAGACTTTTATTTTCTTTTTACCTTATTAAAAATTCAATGCGGGGTAAAGAATGAGTGTATTCTCATAAATCCTTTCTCTAAAAAACGTAGTCTTTTTCTGTCCCACATGAAAAACTTAACAAAAGAAATAAAGAACGTGATGCATATAAATAAAGTTAGACATCTCAAGCCACTTACCTTTTTTTTTTTTTGATTTCTAAAAATATAAAAAGACCTAAATTTATATATATAGTCAATAGAGTCAAACCATCCAAGGCCTTAGCCCTTGTTTGGGCCTAGGAATCTCAATCCTATCCCACCCTGTGAGCTAAAAAAAAACCCAACCAAGGCATTATTGGCTTCATGGCGATCTTTAAGCGGGTTCAAGTTCACAGGGCCAAACTTGCAGTGCTGTAGGCTGTAGGACAGATCAAGCCTTAGACTTTGACATGATTCCCTGGTACATCTGGTGGAATATATTGATTCTATGAAAACTAGCTTTGCAGAAGGTAATTGTCAGTGCTCTTAGTTGAAAGCTTGCAGCCCATTATAGTCCAGGCCTCCTAGGAAGTCACGAGTTCTCTCTAGTACCATGTATTTTAGCTTCTAAGAGGAACAAATTTTGCCCATAATTGGATGCGTTGAGCCTTGACCGTGTAGTGGAGCCAGCCTTCCCACCTTCCCTATGGCATGTAATGTAGAACGACAAAGAAAAAGATAGCCGATCCAAACGTTTCTCCTCTATTCACATTACAAAACACTTGATAATTAATGTTTGTAGGGTTACCATCTAAGATAATGGATCCATTGCTTGTATGGAATGAACTTGGCTGTTGTCTAGGTTGAAAAATTCATCTTAGAAGGGTATTTTTAAACATGCCGTTGGAATTTCATTCCCTTGACTGTTCTCATTGGGTTACAGCTAATTGACTACAACCTGGTAACAAAGAAACTTTTTATGCTTAGGTATGAGAGAACATTAAATAGTTGTCATATTTTCTACTATTACAAAGGTGAAAAAGGATATATTTAAAAATAAAAGGCCAAGCATTGAATACACTACATAACTAAGTGACTGTACGAACAATAGATCCAATCTCAAGTGGGCCTTCAAAATTACAAAGTAGTGGGCATTGAACCAACGTTTGGTGTGAATCCATCAAATAAAAGGGTACTCAAAAGGAAGATCATGGTCAAAGGTTTCCATGGTCAGTACACAGAATCCAACAATCATAACCAGCTTACCTCGATTGCCTTTGTGAACGGATCAGATCAGGTTCATCTTGTACGTCCTTGGTTTGACATTCTTGTATGTCACTGATTCGTAAATTTAGAATCCATTAAATGAAGAGAAAGAAAATTAATTCTAAATCTACGGAACAAGAACGTACATTCTTGTACGCGAATCTGTGAATTTGATCCGCTCTCATTGCCTTTGGCTGCGCTCGACTCAAACAACAGGTTAGGTCCAAAAATAGGGTTTTCTTTTGAATTCGGGGGGCACGTGCGTGCATGTGTGGGAGCAACTGAGACTTCCAATTCCCTTTTGATGTATTTTTCTTACGTCGTCTTAATTTTTTCAAGTTGAGAAAGAAGTCAAAGAACCTTACGCACCCACCACTAATGGATTTTTTTCCTTTGTTATCTGGGTGGAACCACTATAATGGATTGATTCCCACTAATGTGGTCCCGTCGTACGATCTGATCTGTACATGGTAAGATTTGACAGTGGATAGGAGCTTCTCCAATGGAAGAAACACAAAATGCTGTTACTAT
>NC_056561.1:45193108-45297129 GCF_013358625.1 Macadamia integrifolia | reverse complement strand
ATTGAGGAAATCACACAGGAAAAACAAGAACATGAATCTAATAAAATTATGAATGATCGATTTGTATCTTTCACCTAGTATGCTGAAGATGATTGATATTGGTCACTCCCACTTTCGCTCTCTTGACTTGGCTATGGATCTTCTACAGCCCCTTAAACCTCCTTGGTTCTCTCACTTTAGTAGTAAAGTGGGGAAGAGAATAATGGCTGTAAGGACCCAAAATCTAGTATTTATAATATTATCCTGCACCCAAAACCCTAAACCACAATGGGTTGAGTCAGCATATCCCTAAACTTGAGAGTGGACCGAACCGGTTCATGCAATTTGACTCTCACCCATTTAATCAACCCGAATAATTAATTTAGCCCACAAATCCAACAATCTCCCACTTGGACTACATTAATTATAAGGATGTCTTTTAAATTGGTGTGACCATAGAATCTTATTACATTAACCACTCTTACTAAGATTCAGTTAAAAAACCACTCACATCGAATAACAGCAGAAGATACACCTCAATATACGGCATACAACTTTCTGTTATTACAAACATAAGTAAGTTTCTTAACACGAATCTATGTGGGATACCATCATAGAAACATTGACATATGCTCAAATTATACTGTTGTCATTCCATGTAGGTCCTTAACTGTGATATTAACTTTCACTGTGGCGAATCACCTTTGATCTGTGGTTAATATCTAACTGTGGCATTTCGCCTATAAACTGTGGCAAATATTGCCTATGAACTGTGACAAATACTGTCTTAAAATGTGGCAAACATTACCTTTTGAATTATGGCAAAATATTACTTATAACTAAGACAATTACTGCCTATAAAAACATTCTCAAATGAAATCATAAACCAAATATTTCAAGAAATAACTGTGCATAATGTAAATGATAAAACTTAACCATAATTCATCAAACTGTGCCCCAAAACATACGGGCTAAGGTTCAAAACATAAACAAATACTAAACAAAACCAGAGCTCCCACTAATCAAGCATTTCAAATAACTGTATGTAAAGAAATCCTAACTACTTGATGGGACTAATTTTTACTTGCTCTCAATTGCTGGTAATCAGTCTACCTCACCCTTTCTTGGTATCATCCTACTTATCAGCCCCAGAATTCTTCCTCTTTTCTAACCATTTCTTGAAAATAAAATAGTCCTTCTTCACATGTCTTTTCTTATGGCACCAGAAACACTCTACGTTATTAGTATTCTCTTCATCCTAAGCCTTTTGAGATGTGTCAAGTTCTTGAGAGCTATTAGTCCTATCATATGGCTTGACGTTTCCTCTGTTGGAAAAATTTTTGCTCCTTCTGCTTAGTCCACTAGAAGATCTTTTGTGGAAAGTTGCATGTGCACTCTCAAACCTAGTTTGTTTCAAATTTTCTTCCTCTTGAGTGAAAATGGAAATGAGCTCATTTAGGCTCATCCTTCAGTGCAATGTAGGTAGATTGGATAACCTTATACTGACTAGGGAGGGTATTTAGTGCAATGTGTACAATATATTCTTCATCGATCTGTATTCCAAGATCCTTAAGTTTACCAGCATCAGTAGCTACACCCAAAATGTATTCTCTAACACTCCCACATCCATCATACCTTGTATTCATTAGCTTGGTCATCAATGTGGTTTCCTCAGCTTTCTTGTTGTGTTGAAATCTAGCTTTAATAGCATCCAGGAATTCTTTTGCAGTGTCTTTGATCTCTATGTTCTCACGTATAATTTCAGGAACTGCCATTTTTAAAACCAGTATGCTCTTTCTGTTTGCTTTAGTCCATTTCTTAAACTTGGTCCTTTCAGCACTTCTGCTCGAGTCTGTGAGAGGCTCAGGTTTAGACTCCCTAAGTGCCAAGTCTAAGTCAAGAAGACCTAAATGCAATTCTAATTCCTTCACCCACTTTTGATAGTTGTTACCAGTGAGTATTGGGATGGAAGATACATAACTTGAGGGAATGACCATCTTACTACAGCAGTAACAACAACACAATACATGCTAAATATTAAAATATAAATCATAATATAAAAGCATGTAATACCATCAATATATTTTAAATAAGAGTTACAATTAAAAATGTATCCCTATCCTTTGGGACAGGAATTAGCTGATGCTTTTATATTCTTCTTTTAACTGTGAAAACAACACCAACTTCGGAATTCAATCACCTTTGGGAAAAAGAACTCCAAATTCAATGTCCCTTTTCTGAAATGTGGATGATTATCCTCAAACCTTGATGACATAACCTTTGGAAAAATATCACCTTTACTGTTGGGGAAGATACAATCGAACTGAATGTACCACTTTGGTGGGTTTCACTCAGTTCTATCATATATTTTCCATTAGAGATGTATATCTTTATGTTCAAAACATACATATAAATATGTCACTAGGACAACAATAACCATACAAGAGTCACAACCACAACTACATTCCTATCCTTTGGGCTAAGAATGCACTGGTCCTCTTGTAAATTCATATTTACTGTGAAAAGAACAATAACTTTTGAAAATCCCCTCACCTTTGGGCTTAGGAACCTCTAGGTTACTGTCATTTTCTTAACTTTGGTGACATCACCTTTGGGCAAATGTCACCTACATTGCTACCTTGTGGAAAATCATGAAATAATAAGATGTACCACTTTGGTGGATTCCACCTCATCCTTTCATGGTTTCCTAAAAATTACTTTGCAGCTAAGAATGAACGGAAGCTTACACCCTTTTCCATATTAACATATCTCAATTTAAAAACTTTTCTCAATTTCTTGGTAACCAATAACATATATATTTTTAAAGCATTGATTTATGCCCTCTTGTTTCAATGATTGAAATTAAATACAATATAAAATTTCAAATAAACATGTCATATTAAAAATTAAATCATTAAATGTGGCCCGAAACAAGGAATCCAACACAAAGAACAGATTTCAATTTGGCCTTAAAACGAACCTTTAAATGAAATTTAAAGTAGTTTAAATAAAAACTCAAAAGGAACAAAAACAAACAAGCCTTTTTTTTTTCTCTCTCTCCTCCGGTAGCCTTTTTCTGGCGGTGAGTGTCGGCGCATCCGGAGGTTTCCGGTGACTTGCGGCATACCGTCGCGACCGTCTTCTCATGTTCTATAACTTTCGTGAAGAAAGTTTTTCCGTTCAGGATCTTTAAGTGATGGTAAAATTACGATTTTTATGATTTTCATGATTTTTAATCAAATCAGGTTTTAAGTAATAATCAAAATCCTCATGTACAAGAAAAATTCAATCAATTCTTGTCCCATGTGGTCTGCTCTGATACCACTTGTTAGAACTCCCTATGGGTTTGAGTTTGAAACCCTATTGAGGATACCACACAAGAAAAACAAGAACACAAATCTAATAAAATTATGGATGATCGATTTGTACCTTTCACCTGGTATGCTGAAGATGATTGATGTTGGTCACTTCCACTTTCGCTCTCTTGGCTTGGCTATGGATCTTCTACAGCCCCTTAAACCTCCTTGGTTGTCTCACTTTAGTGGTAAAGTGGGGAAGAGTGAATAATGGTTGTAGGGACAAAAAACTTAGTATTTATAATACTGTCCTGCACTCAAAACCCTAAATCACAATGGGTTGAGCCAGCATATCCCTAAACTTGAGAGTGGACCGAACCGGTTCATGCAATTTGACTCTCATCCATTTAATCAACCTGAATAATTTATTTAGCCCATAAATCCAACAATGAGTTGTCTAGGTTGAAAAATTCATCTTAGAGGGGTATTTTTAAACATGCCTTTGGAATTTCATTCCTTTGACTGTTCTCATTGGGTTACAGCTAATTGACTGCAACCTGGTAACAAAGAAACTTTTTATGCTTAAATATGAGTGAGCATTAAATAGTTGTCATATTTTCTACCATTACAAAGGTGAAAAAGGGTATATTTAAAAATAAAAAGGCCAAGCATTGAATACACACTATATAACCAAGTGACTGTACGAACAATAGATCCAATCTCAAGTGGGCCTTCAAAATTACAGGGTAGTGGGCATTGAACCAATGTTTGGTGTGAATCCATCAAATAAAAGGGTACTGAAAAGGAAGATCATGGTAAAAGGTTTCCATAGTCAGTACACAGAATCCAACAATCATAACCAGCTTACCTCGATCGCCTTTGTGAACGGATCAGATCAGGTTCATCTTGTACGTCCTTGGTTTGATATTCTTGTATGTCACTGATTCGTAAATTTAGAATCCATTAAATGAAGAGAAAGAAAATTAATTCTAGATCTACGGATCAAGAACGTACATTCTTGTACGCGAATCTGTGAACTTGATCCGCTCTCATTGCCTTTGGCTGCGCTCGATTCAAACAACAGGTTAGGTCCAAAAGTAGGGTTTTCTTTTGAATTCGGGGGGCACGTGCGTGCATGTGTGGGAGCAACTGAGACTTCCAATTCCCTTTTGATGTATTTTTCTTACGTCGTCTTAATTTTTTCAAGTTGAGAAAGAAGTCAAAGAACCTTACGCACCCACCACTAATGGATTTTTTTTTTCCTTTGTTATCTGGGTGGAACCACTATAATGGATTGATTCCCACTAATGTGGTCGCGTCGTACGATCTGATCTGTACATGGTAAGATTTGACAGTGGATAGGAGCTTCTCCAATGGAAGAAACACAAAATGCTGTTACTATCCATATCAGTCATTAACATTGATAGTCATACAGGGGCTGATCCACCATTGATTACGACACCATGGGATGGATCAGTTCCTTCACCTTATAAGCTGATTTATGGAGTTGAGTAAACTTAGTCCATACTCCATCCTCAAGCAGAGTGGAGTCCTTAAAAACAAAAAAAAATGGAAAACAGTAACCCACTACTGGTAAGTGGTAAGTGGTAAGTGGTAACTGATCTGATTCAATAAATAGAGAGCGAGTCTTATACACACTCAACTATATCAGCCCTGTCTAAGCATTGCTTCTTAGAGCTGCTGAGATCACCTCTCATGCTCTCACCAATCCAAAATTATATGCCAAAACCCAACCGTAGATTATTGTGGAATCCGAAAGAAAGTGCCAAATACGATCCCAAAACGGAAATTAAGACGAGAAAGACAAAACGTTAACCCGAAGAAACGCAAACTGAAGCAGATAGAAGAGGTTACAAATAATAGAACAGCATCAGAAGAAATAAGAGGAGGAACCCAAATCGAAACCATCCGTAACGGATGGCAAAGTATCAGAAACAGGCGGCATCCTCCCAAAGAGTGGGCTGTGAACCAATTCTCCTGACTCAAAACCAAAGCACGACGATGATGACCCACAACAACTTCCCACCGAGTCAAACCCAGTAGTTCCGGTGATCACTTGCTGTGTATCTGTGAACCCAAAGAAACCTGTTGAAGTTGAATCGGACAAACTCCCCTGGTGACCCATGTGATCATCATAACCTGAAAGAACCGGTACGTCGACGTTGGAGGAGGAACTGAAATAATTATTCGAATTGTCCAAAATCTGAGAGGGTAAGGGAGGGAGGTCCGTGCTATCGTAGAAAGGTTGGGGGTACTGGGAGTACTGATCAACCCCACCCGTACTACCACTGCCGATGAATCCTCCAGCAGTGGTAGTAGCAGCGGAGGCAGCGGTGGAGGAGGAGGAGGAGTCCTGAGCAAAGAAGAGTTGGTGGCTTATGGGGTCATTGTATGGGGGAGGGACGAAGAATGTGGAGAGAAGGCCGTGGTGGTCTTGATGGTGGGCTGCTTCGTCGTCGGGGGAGATGATGGAAGTGATAGAAGAGCCAGGTGGCATGTCAGAGTAGACGAAATTGGTGCGAGCGCGAGAGCCCCGCATGGAGCGGGCGGCTCTATCGTAGGCCAAGGCTGCCTCTTCTGCGGTATCGAAAGTGCCCAACCAATGCCTCTCTTTGGTAGAGGGGTCCCTTATTTCTGCTGCGTATCGGCCCCACGGCCTCCGTCGAACACCCAGAAACCTTCCCGTTGTTTCTTGCTGTTTCTTTTTGCTCTTGGCCGTTTCCTGAAGTAACACTGTATTGGTAGGAGAAGATGACGAAGACGGAGACGGGTTGGTAAAATTCATGTCTTCCTAGAGAGCTAGAGAAAGGAATTGGTTTCAGTGGTTGAGGGTGGTGGTCGGGATTTCTAGAAGTAAAGGAAGGGGAGAGACTGTCGTGTCGTTTTCTCTTCCTATCTATGATGGTTTGAGGGGAGTGAGGGGAGAGTACTGCGTGATAGTTATTCTTCTCTTCCTCGACGCTGCATGTTAGCCGTTTAAATAAGAATGGGGAGTCTCATCCTCAAGCCTCGGCCTGGCCTTGAGACTATAATGAAATAATATACACTCAGGTCTGACCTTTTACATCAGTTACCCTTAGATTTCCAAAAGTACCAGTCGTATCCTTGAATTATTCTTCTTTTTTTTTTTTTTTTTTTTTTATTTATTTTTTAAGGTTCCTTGGCTCTAAGACACTTTCACAGTTTCAGTTGCAATCCCATTTCTCTTCAATCGAGTATATATTATGCTAGCTGATCAAAGAAATACTGTAGGGATAGGGGAGGATTGCATTTACTAACACGTTTTAGGGCTTTAGGTGGGTCCATATCCTATCAAATAATAGCTAGGGATTGAGGCTTTATTCTTCTCTCCCAGGCCACCTGACCACACAGACCAATCACTCAATTAGGATACTTCAATCTACCAGTTTCCACCCTCTTTCAGCTGGTTTCTTGCTATAAATTATCGTTTCTTATTTTAATGGGGCAATTGATTCCTAATTCTAGTCATTAAGAAGAGGATGTTTTAGAACTTATAAGTTCACATTTGACATGGGACATTATTTCCTGTGGAATTCCAACAATTCTTCTCTCCATCTATGCCATCTATTGGGACTTCGATAAAACTTACCCTTCAAAATTAGCCATTAAGAAGGGATGCCCAAATCCTTTTACATCAGACTATTCACTTTGGAATAATTACTTTCATGTGAAATCCTCTCTCTCTCTCAAAATAAGTGACTAGCAATGAGTTTCTACCAATGGGGGAGCTTGGCCGGTGGGTTGAGAGAGAGAAGGTTATAATGGTGGCATGATTAGCAATCTCAATGGCCATGATGATTGAGCGTGTTCTCTCAGATGCCATTGTTCCCCATCATTTTTCTCTTGATCATCCGTTTGATTACTTTAATGTTGTTCCTTTTCTGTTTTGATGAGAGAACTAATTCAATTAATAAACTTAACAATCACGTTACCTATTCTACCATCTCTTAATGTCTTTATTTTGAGAGAGAGAGAGAGAGGAATCTTTTAATTTATTTGGTAACACCCCTCATAAATCATTGAACTCATCAACTGCAGCAAGATCTCTCCACACTCCTTACTAAAGTGGTTCTTATTCAAAACTGATGAATCTTAATTATATACCAGGATTGTAAGCTTAGATTTTGCCCATTATTGATCCAGAGATCATTGTGGACGGTTCCTAGTTGAAGGTGGTGGGGGATCGATCTTGATTAAGTACTCCTTTCAAAATGGGTGTAAAGAGTGTGAGAATGTGGAGGATGGGACCTATCTATCATTAATCATTCCATTTCAATCATGCCACTACCTGTATATACTACCACTGGGTCTAGGCATGCATGAAGATTTGACAAGGTAATTGATTAAGCCATCATGAGATAGATGAGCCCCTGAGGGTGGGCGATCAAGGATCTTTAATTTTCAGCCATATCCTTTAGGAAAGTAAGTTGATTTGTTATCATAAGTCAAGGCTGGCAAGTGTGGGTGCATGATATGGACCATGAACCCACTTCTTGATCAGGATAGGCCTGGCCAGGATTTGTGAACTTGGAATGAACCTGAGAGTCAGTTGGTCATTGCATGCATAATGGTGAGTATATGTATATGGATGTGAGGTCATTCCAACCTGATCCTGATATATAGTTCACAGCTCAGTAGCTAGCTACATATCGCACATTACATTCTTTTCAAATCATATCCCAACTCTCTCTCTCTCTCTCTCTAAACCAACCATTAACACAGACCCTAGTCATAGTAGAAAAAATATCTCAAGTAGTTCACAAATAGGGTTCCCAGGATAATTTATTAATAGTTCCATATCAACCACAGCATGTGTTTTTTTTTTTTTCACTTCCACAGACCTCTCCACTTACGCTTCTCCACTTTGCTATCTTCTATGTTTACTTTCTCCTAAAACATGAACATTGAAAAAAGAATAATATTATTGATTCTTTAGGGATCCCATTAGGGATGTACTACTACTATACTAAACGCTTAGCTACAAAATATGACTATGAAAGATTATCAAACTTTGGTTATTTCACACCACTAAGAATCTTGATTTTTTTTTTCTCCTTATATATTATACTCGATCAACATAGACTAAATATTTTGTGTTATTAAATTTCCATTCCAATCATGACGTTGCGTTCCACCTCCCAATGTGAGAATGAGAGAGACAACCTCCTCTTATCCATTGCAATTGATCATCTTCACAAGCCTTGAGGGAACTTTAATTTGGAGAGAGAGAGAGAGATATGATTTTTTTATTAATTAGGCGTTTCAATTAGATCATGCATGTTACTATCTAATATTACTACTAAATTAAATGGTGATGTACGTTGTTGTATTATAAAGATTATATATAATTACAGAGCCATGTGCATCCAATTTGAGGCCTAATCAATGATAAGTTCCACAAACCATCTCTCAACCTTTTCAAATCCAGAGGTTCCTTTATTTCTGTTCAATCCCACGGAAATAGCTTTTTCTTGAAGCCCTAGCTAGCTCTCCTGATCATAATCGAGAACATTAACATGATCAAAAACATATTTATATATATATAGAAGAAGGGAATGAGTGAAGAAAAGGTTTATTGGGTTGCATGTGAGAGAGGAACACATTAGCCATTGCTTTTTCTTGAAGATACAACTAGTGATCAACTACTAGGGAAGACCTACTTGTTGAGATAAAAATTCAACTGAGTACCCTTGACCAAATGGGGCCATATATGGTCCCATTTATTGTCTTATAAAAATCTTTTTATTTTAAAAATTTTCTATACTTCGGGAAATGGGGTTCTACTGTACATGTATGATACTAGCTATAATGAGTACTTATTCCATATTATTGTCTTATAAAAATCTTTTTATTTTTAAAATTTTCTATACTTTGGGAAATGGGGTTCTACTGTACATGTATGACACTAGCCATAATGGGTAGGTTTAGGTCTCAAATAACCTTGAATGGGTTGCTTAGTTTAATTGTTATTGAAACCAACGATAGCTCTCTGTGATTTAATTAAAAAAAATTTCTCCCGCTATATATAGTTCAATTTGTTATCTTGCAGTGAATTAAACGAAAGCCTAGAAAAATCTTCTTATATAAACAAACAAATAGGTTATTAAGAAAGCAATTCAGGTCGATCAGTAATTCATGAGAAAAATAACTTAGATAAGAAAAAGTGCACATTTAGGCTGTTTGGTATACATTTTCAGAATAAATTTTAGGTCTAGTATGTATTCTAAAACCTAATTTAAAGCTAGACAAGTGTTTTATATTTTATTTTTTGGATGTGTGTGTGGTAATGGACACCAAGTTAGAGATGAAAAGGATTACAAGTGAAAGCTTTGTTGGGATTTGAATTAAGAGACTATTAGAACGGCCCTTTTGGCAAAGCTTTGTATGTGGAAGTGTGGGTGTGGGTGTGCGTGCATGTGTGACTATTTGTGACTTTTGTCTTCATTGATGGCTATCAATTTGGGTTTGTCTAATTCTTTACTTTTAGTCAATGATTCTCATGAGGGTGGGTCCCATTTGCCAACCTTGCTTAACCTAAGGCTATTTACACGAGAGAGAGAGAGAGAGAGAGAGAGAGAGAGAGAGAGAGGACAGATTAGGGGTCAAAAGACATTCCTACGTTTTGGAAGATGGTTAACTAGAACCAAGAAGAGATTTACACCCAAAAAACTGATAAGAAATAGGAGAACTTTCGAAGGCAAAGCTCAATCTTTTGAAGCCCTTTGCAGATTAGTAAATGAGTATTTAAGGTTTCGTGCATGAGAATTGGGATTTTGATACGAAATTGGCAGGGTTCTATTCTCCTTTTATTATTATGGGAAAAACAACCCTATCCTACTAGCACACAAAACGTTCAAAGATAAGATGTATAAAAGACTACTTTGCTGTCCCATGCGCTGATCCAACAGGAGAGGGTTCTTTTGCTCTATTCTATTATTATTATTATTATTATTATTATTATTATCGTGTTCCACAAAAATAAAAAATAAAAAATCATTATTATTACAGGTCATGCTAAGTGTAACCATGCACTATTTACATGGAGCTATAATCAAATAACTCAGATTGATGGTTGTCTTGATTGGGATGTGATTCTGCTCTTCTGGCAAAACATTTGATTCAAAATTCTTCCAATAGGTGGTATTTTGGATAAGTATACGTTAACCTAATGTCAGCATAACAAAATAATTTTTCTATTATAGTTATTTGGCTTTTCTATGCCATGTAGGTAGTGAATGCTCCATGAAACCAGCTAATGATTACACACAGATTAACCCTATAATTATTATTAATTTGTGGGGCTTGATTATGACAAAAAAATGCAAAATGCAAAATGCAAAGGTGTCCATTGAGTACACGTATAGTCACATTGGGAAGGCATATTTGGGGAAAACCCCAAACCCTAAGAACATGAACCTAGGTTCACTTGTGTGATGACTTCAAACATCAAAATGCCCCCTTTTTTTTTTCTTCCATGTGCCAAGCAAATGGGGCACAATCTTTATAAAATCTCATTTTGATATGTGAGGACAAACTATGAAAGGCCATAGCGTGTAGAAACAATTCCATTCAATCTATAATTGCCAATAAATTATTGTAGTGATCATGAAAAGGGAGAAGAAAGAGACAATTAGCCTTTTGGATCCCCAAGCATGCATGAGCATGACTGCCTGTTTCTAAAAGTTGGCCAACAGGCAACTCAACAAGTGATGAAAGATAAGGTTGTGTCTGCCCTTCATTTATATCTCATTCAAAGAGGAGAAAGATAAAAAGAAATATGTTGGAGAAGGAGAGAGAGAGGAACCCTAAAGAGCCCCGACAAGCTAAGCTCAGATCATAATGAAGAGTGAAGGAGTACTGGTCATCTGGTGATTTCACCACCGTGATTAATGAAAAAAGGATTAGTTCTTTAAAATTTTCTTGCGACCACGACGACGACAAGGATTGAATGGCAAAAGCAATGGCACAGTAGTTCCAATCAATGTTGCTTACATTATACATCTCTCCCCATATCTTTGATGGTATTAGGGAGGGGAGGGCCCAAAACGAAGCAGAAAAGATGGGAAAACACAGCACGTATGTGGAAAGCGCTGCTTTGGGAATTGGGATGTAAAAAGATGACACACAACAGAATCAAACCATGACATGGAGAGAGGAGAATTGAAGAATAGAGGTGAGAGTATTGACTTCCCACTTCCTATTCCAGTCCTCAGTTCCCATTATCCCGTTGAAAAGGAACAGAAGAAATTAAGATAGACTGACTACTAACTCGTAGGTAAGGTAGAGGTGACACCACTTACAGCAGTGGAAGTGGGGGTTTAGTGGAGTGTTCCACACAACACACACAGGACAGTCAAAATATCGAGTCCAAACTCCAAATTAAAGTCCCACCACTGCGGCACGACCGAAGTTGCCTAACGGCACCTTTTCGTAGCATACTTTATGGTTACAATTTTCACGACTCTTTTGACCTTCTTACAATAGAGGAGTCAGTCTTACACACACGATCGAGGAAGAAGAGGAGGTTAATTGCCAGTGTTGTCATCTGGCTAGTCTTTGTCTTGTTGACTGAAGAGATACCATGGCTCCATATAATAATAATAATAATAAGGGAATGCTCCACATAATCCATAAAAATTAAAGATAAGATGATGATGATTAAGATTATAAAAAGAGTTGAGGGAAGGGTGGAAAAATGGGAACTCCTGAGGTGTAAGTTATCTTTTCAACGGTCATTGTCTGCCTTTCCCTTAGCGACCTTTTGACACACCTTTAACCAAACCCCTCGTCTTTTCCCGCGATTTGAGTTTTTGCTTCCACTTAATCCCCTTAATTACGACGACGAGGAGGACGACAACCAAGAGGAGAATGAGTCGTCAGTTGTCCCCCCATCCCCTGTTACGCGGGTAGAAATCGTCTGAAATTCTCAACTTGTACAATTTCATACAATTCCACCCTAAACGGCTGACACGTGTAAATATTCCATATCTACGATTCAGATTGTATTATGGTTGATTAACATTGTATTATGGTTGATTAATATGAACCGTAGAATATTTACACGTGTCAGCCGTTTAGGGTGGAATTGTATGGAATTTAAGTTGGAATTAAAGGTCAAATCCAATAATCCATATCGATTTCGATTCAAACCAAATCTGAATCTATCCGAGTTGACCCTAAAAACCTTGGAATCGGTTGCAATGAAACAAACGGTTTTAAGATTGATCACAATCGATTCTGATTTCTTGAACCTTCAACCAATTTCACCAATCTGACTCTGATTTTTTAAACCTTGTTGCCTTGCCTTGCCTCGCCTGGCCTGAATCTGGTTGTTTAGAATGTCAAACCTGAAGAAGCCACTGCCTCTGCCCACCCATTCCTCTATACTATTATGTAACTGTCAAAATACATTTGGCTCTAGAGCTCATTTGGGAGACGGAGAACGCAGAGGAGGAAAATTTGCTTTCGATATATCGGATACATATGAATCGTATCAGACTGAATTGGATGGTTTTCCCTCGATTTCTGATACAAAAATAATAATAATAAATAAATAAATAATTGTTTTTTTAAACAGATTTATTCCCATCATATCTGTTCCACATCGTTGCAGAATTCGGTAGATCAAACCGAATTCCATCTTGTACATGTCAAATCCTCTTGGCTTTTGCAGCCTGGGAACACCGGCTAGTTCATATTTCTGTGTGGAATTACCAGTTCTGACCCCAAATCATTTCACATTTGCCTTTCCACAAAGCCATCAAGAGCTCATTTGGGAGACGGAGAACGCAGAGGAGACTTGCTTTTGGCATATCTGATAAATATCGTATCAGATAAACACCTTGGACAGAGGAGGGTATGTTAATTACATTTTTTTTTTCTTTGCCACCAACACCTTGGAGATGAAACTCTCCCGCCTCCATTCAAGGTACTCAAGGTCTCATACTCTTCAAGTCATGGCCATTTGGATATTGGTTACATAACAAACTCCAAGACCTAATCACCTAGGCTATGTTTGGTATGCATTCCCATCCTGAGAATGCATGTTGTCATTCTCCAACCTCAGAATGCATTCTCAGAGGAAAATTAGAATATTGTTTGGATGTATTTTGGCAAAATTACATTCTAGATTTTAGAATTTTTTCAGACATTTCATCAAAGAATTCATAGGCAGGATCTATTTGTCAGGTATATAATGAGGATGAAAGACGATGCATTCCTAAATGGCCAAGGTGAGATATAGAGTAATCTTAACTTCTGTCGATCGGGATTGGTTTGATTCATCATTCTCCTTTTGAAACTTCTAAATTCAAAAAAAAAAAAAAATGTCGAATCAGTCTTGTTTGAAGGTTAAGGCTTAGTAACAGTAGACATAGCTAAAAACCCCAATTTAGAATTCTCAAATATTCGACCATGGCACCTTCTGTTTTTCATTCCTTCTACCCCTGCCAATATACCACACGAACACACAAACAATGAACACACTATATCTTCTTGGAAATATATGTGAACCCATGAATAAAATCAAGGCCACATGGCTCTCAGGAAGTGAAAACAAAGACCTCGTCCTATAAGATACGCCCCCACGTTCTAACGAGCACCTCTACTAACATCTACTAACCATGTAGGGCTCTGAAATACGCCCCGACGTTCTAACGAGCCAATCTCAGACACTGGCTGATTTCTCTATTTCTGTAACCAATCTTAATCCTAGCCAAGATGAAAGATGAGGTGTGCCACCAGGAGTACAAGAATAGAAATGAAAAATCAAACCGCCCTTCAAGAAATATTCTGTAGCAAGAAATCCGTGAGAGATACGGGTTGAAATCGTCTGCAATTCCGATCTCGTACAATTCCGTGTAATACCACCTTCAGGCGGTGAAAATACTGTTCAACGAAAAGTTGAACATTTCCCCACTCTTGAGTCCCTCTGCAGAAAACCTCACCATTTAATTCCCTGTTGGTTTGCAGTTTCTCCACCCCACCTCCTACAAAGTGGGTAGGACTTCCCAGGAAAGATGAGGGAATAGTTGCCACTAGCCATTCCAATCCCCTCTCTCTCTCATCCACCACGTTAGACAAGGCCATGGGAAGCTGACAACATTGAAGCTTTGAAATCATCCTCAGATGCCAGGAAATCAACCTGGTAGTTTCTTCTAGCAACAGCAGAATCAACTTGAGGACAACTGCGTTAGCAGCTGATTTTAGCTTGGGCGAATGAACACATTGCTCCCTAGAGGTATCGTGAGCCTCTGTCTACTCATGGAACTTCCGCATCATAGAACCCCCCCCCCCCCCCCCCCACCCACACCCACACCCACACCCAAACACAAAATCCACAGTCGTTAAAAAAACAATAACGAAAAAGCATAATCAACTTAAAATTTCTGATTAATTTCTGATTGGGGGACAGAGATGGTTTGTAAATTGTTTTTCTCTACCCTCCCTCATAAACCCTTTCGCCTTATGGCCTCTCATCATAACACCACCACAGGTCCACAGCCACAATAACCATCTCAGCAACTGTTGCTGCTGATGTAGTTGCAACTCATCCTATCTTTTATCCGGTCTTTCAAAGATCCTCTTCAAGAGGTAGCTGCTCGGCTCCTTCAATCTAAACAAGCAGACCTTTGCTCACCATCTCAAAGATGATGGGGGAAAATTGAACGGAAAAAAATGATTTCCCAAAACCAAAATCAGGAAATAGAAAATTGGGCCAAGGCTAGGATTCCAGAGCTTCTCTGCCCTTGGGCCCTTTCCCGTTTCTCCTCTCCCTAATCCCTCTGCCCTACCCTCTCTCTTTCTCCTCTCCCTCTGTTCCAAGGTTTCCACAAAGATGCAATGATCCTTTCCTTCCCTATTATGTCCACCCCAACATTACATGTGAGACCCACCACTCACTTTCCACTACCCATACAGACCTGAAAATCAGCCTGGCCATTCCATCCATCTCATTTTTCTTGAACAAAAACACCTCATATCTACCATATAGGGATGCTCCCATCTTGAACTTCTTAAATCACATAATGCTTATAATTCTCGATTTTCCAAAAACCAGATTGTGTGCCTCATTAGAAAAATTGGTCTAGCGTAGATTAGCCCTCGAAATAATCAACAAAACAAAATTTCAGAAGAGAGTGGGTCCTCAGATCCAGGACTGGAATATAGGGACAGATAAAAATAATATTTATCCAACCCTAAAGAGTCCACCAGGAGAGGAAACTCCTCCCCAGCCATTCGAAATCTTACCCAAAACTGTATTAACGTATAAAGCCACCTCAGATCATGATTTGGACTGGAACCTACAATCAAGGATGATTGGAACAATATTTGCACGGATTTGGTTGAATAATCTAGCAGCTTGCATAAGTTTGGGAATATGGTACAACAGTGAAGCAGACCTTGACCCACAAATTTGACATCAAATGCTACCCCTAGACCCATCAGATAACTACGCAAAAACTTCACAGATTTTTCAACAGATTTATATAACCACTTCAGGTCACCCAAAAAGAAGACATCACAGGGCAGCTTATCCTCTCCATCTAACTCAATTTACAAAAACAGTGGATTAACATAAAGCTAGAGATAAAATGCTCAGGATCCATACAAACATCATGGATAAGCCAAAAAGACAGAAGGGCAACCGGAATGGGTTAATGACAGTTGATTTGATTAAAGGTAGAGTACCATCAATGCAATTAGGCCAACATCTCCCAACCATCAATTCCAAACCAGGCACAAAGCCTCCAGCTCCAAGCACCATATCGAGGCGCCTTAAAGGCGAGGAAAGCCGGTCATACAAAGTAAAAAAAAAAAAACATATCAAAAGATTTGCTTAGCCAAAGAAAAAGCAAAATTGGGTATGACAGCACACAAAAATACAAGATGAGCCCTGAAAAGGAAAAAAAAAATCAACTCTGTATTTTAACTATCCCAATGATCTATACAGTTCCACAACCTAAACAGGATGTTCCAAGTCCTAAACTGGTTCAGGAGAGGGGGGGGGGGAAGAGGTCGATCCAGACCTCAAATTAAAGCAGTTGGCTAGATCTACATGCATAAATCAATTGAAAGAGAATCACTTGAGAGTTGTAACTGACATGTGAATTAACATATTGACAAAATTCCAGAGCAACACAACTAAATATCAAACAAACACATTTTTCCTCTCCCCTATATAGAGGGAGAAGAAATATATAACATAAACTAGCACCAATTTATTGATGAACATATCCAAACAAATCCAAATCAAGCCTGTTGAGAAAATTGGCAGTATTATTCATCAGAAAAAGGCATGTATTGGGGGTGTAGGTAGAAAAGAAAAGAGGAACTAAGTTGAAAGGTAGAAAATGAGAACATTTTAATCAGAAAAAAAAAAAAAAAAAACTCAGGACCATTAACACAACAAACTTCACCCACGTTTGTAGTGGCTTCACCACCCTGAAATTATGAATGCACTTCACAGTAGGATTTTTACTTAGATAGACAACACTAACCACCATTTGGCTAAGCCAATAATTATCTATATAGTACAACATTTTCTAAATGCTCAGAAAATACTCATCTCGTACATTTGGATATATTACTTGGCTAGGCAACAATAACCATCATTTGGTTAAGCTAATAATTATCCACATAATACAACATTTTCTAAATGTTCAGAAGAATACGCGCACGTCTATCCATCTTCATAGAAGGGAGAAATGTGAAGCGGTACATATAAGAAATGATTAGATGACACAGTGGTAACTAGCCTAACAAGGCCACTCAAATGTCCCTTTCCCTGGGTGGCTTCTGTGGTTCACTTGAGCAAGACACTCATCAACGCTTCCACCAGGCCTCAACTCTTAAGGAGAACATTTGAGGATAACAAAAGCCCCTTGAACACCCCCCTCAAGCCTTGTAAGAGTTTACGCATAAGAGGACCTACTCCTTCCCCAACATAACAAACAACAATAGTTCCCAACTCCGAAAAGAGCGAGGAACTTAACAACCAAACTAATAACCTAAATTTAATTGCAACTTGTTGACTGTAATGAAGCTATCCAGGAGAATCCAACACCAATTTGAGCGCCAGTCTAGCCATGTCTAGTGCATAAAAAATTAACTGCAATCAAAATGTCCATGATATTACAGGCATGCAACCATTAGCATCCTTTTGTCTGAGCCAGTACTATGCTATTTCTGAACATTTGAACAGCGTAGGATGCCTAAAATTACAAATAGCTAGTGCCAAAACTTAACTGCAAACTAAGAGATTTATAAGGCCTACTGAGAAACAAGTGACACCCCCAAACTAGGTTCAGCATCCTGATTTGATCTTTTAAAGCACTTTGAAGTAAATTTTAAATACTTATCTGAATAGAACAAAATAATAAATAGAAGAGCTAATGAAGGAGCCAAAAAAGACCAGATAATCGACAAAATATATTTAATTGCACTTTCAAGAGGAATCTAATTTCAGCGCACCAAGCAAAATTAAGAGGCACAAAGTGTTGATAGTAATGCCACAATTGCTTTAGGAACAAAATCCTATAGTAGAACCAAAATCAAAATCTGAGCATTTTTTCCATCCCGAACCTTGAAACTAACCCATACGATCTCAACTAGCACGTAACTGAGGAAGGAAAAGCAGAACACCACTCAATCCCCCTTTTTCCTGAATGAGCATCCTTCCGTGAGCCTAGCTCGTCCACCCGTCGGTTGGCACAAGACCGTCTGGCAGTTCCCACAAACCACAACGGTTTGCGAGTGACTAAAAACGGTAGTTCTGCGATTCACGATTGTTCATAAATACAGGATCGAAGCACAAATTCAACAAATAGAATTGATTTGCAAAACAATAATCCACATCCAATAAAAAAGGAAAGAATAAGAAGAAGACTCAAAGGACTCACATGTTAAAGCATCCTTGACATTTCACGTCCTTCAAGATATTAAAAAAAAAAAAAAGATTTATCAGCTAAATTTGTAATCGAAGGCGATCTACCATGAATCACAGATTCAAACGACCAAAAAAAAAAAAAAAAGGATTCAACTAGAACAACGTGTACACACCATGAAGAAGGAATTTGGAGACTGCACCAAACGCTTAAGTTTGTGCCTCCTCTTTTCAAGCTCGGCTGGAGGGTTGAGCAAATCAATGTCGTTGGGGAGAACCTGGCAGCGCAAAAATTCACCATGAGAGATGGAAAATACAAACATACAGACACACATATCTTAGATAGATGTTACATGATCCTAAATTTGCAACCATAAATTATGGAACGATGGGGACAGATCCAGAACCAAAAAATGTGAAGAGAACATCACAGATCTAAAGAAGAAAGCAAATACAGGAAGCGAAGACCACACTAACCATGTTCGCAGAACACTGGCTGACCTCTGGAAACCCTAGAAACCTCTGACAACCACTCTTGCGAGCAACAGCGCCGAAGGTAGATGAGAAACGAGTGAAATTTGGGATAAGTAGATATATATAGGGGAGGATCAGGGTTTTAACTCATCGGTATTCGAGTCGCTTAGTGCCGATTCCTGATTAAATCAGTCAGAAGAACCGGACGTTTACCGGACCGAATCGATGTGAACAGGCCAATTCCCGATACCATTCAACCCTTTTTAAAACCCTCGGAGACGATAGAATAATGTGAACCGGCGACCGATGGATTAGAATATACATCTTATCCTCCCGTTTCTCTTCATCCTTGATTTCACACACTGGCTTTTTTATGTTTGATACACACTATAGCGCCCTTTTTTTTTTTGGTAGAATACACAATATAGCTTTCCACTTCATGAAGTTTTCACCATCCAATCGAGACCTAAATCGACGCCAAGGGGCGGCTGTGACTAGGGGTGTCAATCCATTGGGCTGGGTCGATCTTGATTGGGCCTAGTCGGGCTTGATGGGCCTAAAACCTTACACCATGATCTACCTCTTTAAGGAATAAGTCAATCTCGGTTGGTTTTTGTGTCGGGCTCAATCGGTTTTCGGGCTTTAATTGGATTATAATCGGACCTTAAATGGGGTAATATACCAAAAAATCCTAAAACGGGCCTTAGACGATTTGTAATTGTCTCGGATTTAAGAAGTTTTAATATATTTTAATACATGATCAACAATTTCGAAAAACTGATATTACATAAAAAAAAAAAAGCTGATAAAATCAAATTACTTATCTATAAATAAAATAAAAAAAATATATATTTATACATATAAATGATCGGGCTAATGTGTCGGGCCATGTTGGGCTTGTAAACAAGGCGAGCTGTTCTGATTCTTGTCAGTCTTACCCCTTGCACCACGTACTATCTGTTTATAAACAGGCCAAGCCTGAACTCGACATGTTTAATAATCGGTGCATATTGGGCCGGTTTAACTGATGCAGGCTTGGGATTTTGGGATTGACACCCCTAGCTGTGGCAATAATCAATCTGTTGGAACCTACATATTTTTGCCAACCCAACTCCAACAATTTATCTCTTAACACTTCTCCTCTATGACTTGTTTCCTCCGATGGTAGCCGTCGTAATTCAGTCCATTCCTCTCTCAGTATCCGTTCATAAGGATTTCACAATTTGTCGTGTAACCAAGTATAGAAAACTGAGTGTATCTAAGGCCTAACGTATTGACATACAATTTCTGTTGAAGAGCAGGTATCAGGTCGGTGGATCAACTCCAATCACATAGATGTGTGAGTATATATGCTTTTTGGCCTAAATTTTTAAGTGTCAAGTATTTTCCTCAATCTTCAATTTTTTATCCAAGAGTTCGTGTGTAAAATAGGTTATTAGATTTGGAACATTGTGGCTGCTATTCTTCATACTTTACAAGAGATTGTGATCCTTAAAATTGGTATTGGTTGAAATGCTCATTTCTGACATGACCTTGGGTTCCTTCTTTTTCCTTCCATCTCATTTCTATTGAGTGCGGTGGTTTCGATCCCATCTTTCGGGTCGGTGATTTTATATTTGATAATTGTTGGAATATTGATTTGTCATCTATTGAGTGTGGTGGTTCCTATCTCCATGACAGAAGAGTGGTGGTAGTGTTTTTTTTTTTCTATTTTTAGTAAAATTGATGTATTAGAAAAGAAAAAAAGGAAATATTACAAAACAAGGCAGCCCTTAAAAACCTTAAAAACAAAGGGAAAGACGCTCGTGAACAAGGCAAGACATGCCCTGCCGACTGAAAAGAAAGGCAGTTTGAAAATAAAATAAAAATTACGTCCGAAAATAAGTAACTAAATCAATATCCTTTTCAATAAGAACTTGAAGCTCATCAGGGAACTGGTTAGGCCGCCAAATAGGTTCTGACAACGATGTTGGAGACGAGGCCATAAAATATGCAAGCTGATTTTATCTGAATAGGACACTTTTTTACCATTCAATTGGCAATAAAAAATTTCCTTTCTTCACGTCTATCTAATGAGAGGGCCATATTAGACAACATCTTTGTGCCCTTTGTCTCCCAATTGGTGGAAATTTCTTTGAAAAATTCGCATGCATCTCAAATTTTCTTTTGGAGAATCCTTCTTAATGGTATTCCGGTGAAGGATTTGCTATGGAAATAGATGGATATTGATACATCTTGTACTTTCTATGTTGATACTCTAGAATCCATATGACATTTATATTTTTTTCCTATGATTTCTTTCTTCGTGTGTGAGCTACAGGTCTTTTGGTGTTGAGGGCAAATTGCATCTTTGGTAACTCTGTTATATCTTTTGAACCCTCTCTTTATCCCAATCTGATCTTCAGTGGTGCTATTACTATTTACTTTACTTGGTCTCATCGAAATCAAGTTGTTATTAATCATATTGTAACTAACCACTTGAATGTGCTACAAAATTTGAATAGTTGGATTTCTATTCAACACCTTTACCATGCATCTTTCGTTGACAATTCTGTTTTGTCTAACATAGATAGTTCAACCCCTGTTTTAGGAAGACAACCAGTTCTGTCCATTTCGAACTACTCCATTTTGGTTTGTTCTGATGCGACTAACCATTTTTTGACCAACTCGTGTTAGGCTTTTGGTATTTTATTCCGAGGACATTTTATTTTAATTGAAATAGGCTCTATGATGAAAGGAAAAAAGTTGGAAACTGAGGCAAAATGTATCCTTTAAGGTCTTACAAAAGCCTCTCACATGGTATTGAGGATTTTTGAAGTTTGGATTTCCTTTCAGGAGCTGCTCCAGCTTATCCCAGCACCAAATCAGGGTGTGCGGCCTTAGCATTCTCTCCCTATATTTTTGTGTGTATCATTCACAAATTAGGAATGTTGCCCTTTGTGTAGTTTTGTGATACTCATCTTAATCAGGGTGAAAGAATTCTTTGATCTTTTGGATCAAATCTATTCGAACTAGCTTAAGCATTCGAGAGGCTGGCCGAATCCACGTCCTATGTTCGGGCGGGAGCCGCACACATAGGAGGTAAAGACACTAATTTGTTGAGATCAAACAAGTTTCATTCCTTTCAATGAAAAAACGTTCATTTTCATCCCCACCTTGTACCAATCATTCAACAATGATTAAATAAACCAACCATTGGATGAGTTGTGAGTCTTGTGGATTAGTTTCATGTTGAATTGGAAATTCCATCTCAACCATATGATCCACCGTATTCAAGGTTTAAACTTTGTATTGCAGATTTTCTCTCAAAGTTGCCACACTTGAATTTTCTACTAATTTTCATACATATAGTAAAAATCAATTCAACTAAATTCGTTTTCAAATGAGGAAAAACAAACTACGCCTTTAGTTTGTTTCCATAAACTTATTTTGTATTTGTTCAATTCTAGTATTATACCTAAACAGGATCTTAAATATTTCGCTGGCCTGGACACCTTTGATTAACAAAAAAAAGGATCTTAAATATTTCTTTACTAATTTTATCATTCTAAGCTACTTTATATGGATCCATAGGAATGACATCATTTTTAGAAAAGATAAACCAAGCACTCACAAAATCTTAAACCCTGCTCTGGAATGGATAAACAACACTAGTTAATCTTGTCTACACTGGACTACAAAACATACCCATAAGCTATCACAAACCTGTAACTTATCCTACCAATCTTCCAATACAGTCATCGAATGCTTGCATATCCAATAATGGTATGTGCAATGATTATTGACACACTCAAAAGCACTACCGGTTGGGCGGTGGTATTTAAGACAAGGGGGAAAAATGCAGTTACTAATAACTGACTATTTAATGGCAAGAAATCATATTGAAGGATGCGACATGGCTCTTTTGCTTGGAGCAAAGCACACACAAAGGAGATGATGGATTCTGAAGGAAATCTAGACTAACTCGGAGGTGGTCCAAAAACTTTCTTTGACCTAGACAATTTTTGTTGGCCGATGAGTGTGGCACCTATCTTTTTGTCTGCACATAAGTCCTTGCAACATAATCTATAGATGCAAACCAAAATCGAGTCATGTGCTCCATTTTGTATACATAGCTAGGGAAATCATCACAGGCAGTACAGCTACCACTGCAAGCCCTTATTCTAATTGTGTAAACATTTTATAATTTTTAGTTATTAAAAAAAAAGAAAAAAAAAAAGCCTTTAGTTGGTGTCGGTTAAATGGTTCTTTTTGTATCATTTCACCATATTTAAAGCCATGTTTGTGGTCACACACGAAACTATTGGTATCTTTTTTTGCCACTTCCAAAGTATTTTTTGATAACACTTCTATATTCCTATTGACAATTATATTGAACTCAAATTTTTTGAATGCTAAATGATGATTTGGACAACATGTCGATGTAAATTCATAACTATATAATTTGCTACATGGCATATAAGTTGACCATGAAGACAAACCTCCCTCCAAATGAATGTGTAACGGAGAATTTCCATATTAAATAATGTCTAATGTTGAAGTGCCACCCTTGGCTTGGTAGTAAGTTCTTCCTTATTGATAGTAGAGACCCTTGGGTTTGCTTTGCAGGGGTTATGGGGTGGGTGAATTATCACTATAGCAAAAAATAAATATGGGAAAACGCAAGCCCTTTCTTTCCTTCAAGCTTTATCATAAATTGATCAACAGCTCCTTTAGAGCATTAAAATATGCCTAACTTGTCTTGTCTGCTTTTGGATGTTTTGATCAGCATCTTTACGGATCAAATGGGTTTGAGCAGGTTGACTCATTTCCAGTAAAATCCTAGAGCAGGCCAGAGGAAGATGCTAGTTTCAGGTCAAAGTCCATGAGCAACTACCCCAAGGGGGAAAGCTCAGTTGGCAAAGAGCAACACCTCACAACTATGAGATCACAAGTTCAACTCTCCTTGGGGCCTACCAGAATCGCAGTGAAGTAAAGAAACCAGATTTCAGAAGGCTCTACATATCATATGATCAAAGGCTCTGAACTGGTCAAAAGATTGGTCGATCCTTTAATTGGGAAGGAGAATATGATACCAAAATTTGGGACCAATCTGATGGTCTGATCTGGATGTATGGGAGCATCCTACTGACAAAAGGATTCCAGATTTAGGGTTTCCAGAACAGGGAATCAATCTGAGACTTTATGGAATCAGATCAGTAGTTAAAAGTGATCAAACATCAGCCAGGTTTAATGATATCTAACAGAATGATAATCCGAACACAACTCATAAATTAATCCACAATCAAGAGAAAACTGAGAATCAGACCTGTGTAGGAGCCTAGTGAATCAGTATCAAAATCAAAGTTTGAAATAGGAATAGGTTAAGAGCCTAATCCAATTGGTAGATCTGAACTCAACTGAAAACCAGGTTCAAAATTCGAAGATTTCACAAAATCCTGCCATGATAAGGGCTCTTCAAAATCAATACAAAGGGTTTTGAATATTGTTTTTGAAAAAAAAAAAAGAAGGATCGTAATAATGATTAACAAACTCGGTTCTGAAATTTCGGAACTGGAAACACAACCACCAGTATAATATAATTTAAGAACATATTTAGAAGTATCTGCAGGATATAAGATATACTGACCTGTTTCAGTTGATAGGAGTTAAAAGTACAGAAATAGAAACCAGGTATTCATCAGATTACCTTGCTGATCTACAACAACAAACATGCAACTGAATCCACAGCAGCAGTACACCTAAATCCACAGATGCACACAGTCCAGCATCCACTAAAGCTAGTCAGAAATCCACATACCAATTTAGCTGAAACTTGAAAGCTTCAGTCAAATTCTTGTAAAAGGCATAGCCCTTACATGTGCTTAAAAAAAAAAAAAACAAAGCCTAAAACTCCTTTAACCAATAGCCTACCTTGGAGGCAAGGTTTAAGGTATCGGGTTTCGACAAGGTTTCGACCCTTAAGGAGACCGAAATTTCGGTCAAAACTTTAGCAATTTCGAGGAAACCAAGGACTTTTTCCCGGTTGGGTGGAAATTTTGGTTTTAACCCCCAAAATGTGTTTTTTTTGTTTGATTTTTTGCGTACGTGCTATTTTAGACATTTCTAACACATTCACATAATTAGTTTCATGAAAAAAACACCTAAAGTCATACTTGTGGGGTGAACCAAAGTTTGGTAATGTACGTTGAGTCGTTGACTGGAAGTCTTAAACTATACTAAAAAATGTACATAGTCTACATTATATGTAGTATACAATATACATAAGTACATAATGCAAAGGATTCAAAATAAATAATAATATTACATAATTGTGAGTTATCTCTCGACACTCAACACTCAAAAGTCAATTTCAGGTAGAGTGTCTTCAGGGTTCCAGTCCACGAGCTGCAGACCACTACAAATGTCATAGTTGCTCCTCTGAATGCACCACATATGAGTCCCATGACATGTTTTGGGCCCAATTATTTTGGTAGTTCGTCACTGCCCATCTATAAGATGCATCATCAACATCAGCTAGGTATCCTAGCCTAGGGAATGGCTCAGTCATAGTGATAGGATGTGGATATAGCACACAAGGTTGGATGGATACCCAAAGATACTGTCAACAAAAGATGACCCACCACCTGAACTACCTTGTTGTCCAAATGAAGTAGAAGATCCACCATATTGTCCATACCACCACCATATCCAAATGAACCGATGCTCTAGAAGATGGCACACAATGTTTGGGGAAGATGGGATTTACCTTTTTGGTCCCATCTCCCTTCCTTAGGTAGATTTGCTACAAATGTGCAAGATCTAAGCTTAGAATGAAGATTAGATGGCACAAGGGCAAAATTTGGAGTGTTTTTCCCAAGTTTCCCACTTCATAGAGAAGAAATAGGGAGAGACGGTCAAAATTTTGAAATAAGAAAGCTTGGTTTCCCATTTAAGAAGGTTTTATAAAAGCTGACCCATTGGTCGATACTGGTCGAACCTTTTAAAAGTCACATGTTATTTGGTATCGTAGTCCTAGGATACCGTTGAAATGTGGGAAATTTCGACCGTATCGGTGGAAACCTTGAACCATGCTTGGATGTAGTATTTTGGTACTAAAATTCAGCCCAGAACAAAGGAGAACGGCTTAAAATAAGGCTGGACTCATAGAGTCCCAATCCAACCTAACTAAAACACCTAAGACAAATAAAATAAGAATAAAAGACTCAAACTAAACTAATAAAGTAAATCCTGCATTCATACTTCCAGTATTTAAGCTCATTAAAGTAGTCTATTGCAAAGAAAACTCATTGGACCAAAGGCACAACACATATATAACCCAACCCAAGGCTTTGTGTTTTATCTGCATCACCTGACTATCAATAAAATAAAAAAAAGAGGAAGCAACAAACTCTACAATCAAGAATGTCAAGTTGGAAATAAGACCTACAGCTTCAGTTTCCAAGGAAGCACTAGAACTTAAAGCTGAATTATACAACTCCATCATCAGGTTGCCGAGACACAAATGAACAAACACACATAGACAGGTGAAGAGTGAAAGACACACACGACAAGAACTAGGCAATGTTAGTTGCTGGTAACCACTAAAGTGTAAACTCAATCATCCCGAATCTGGCATACCCGCAGAAAACAAAATGCTGCATTTGAAATGGAAATCAGAGAAGTGAAAACCCAAGTCTCTAAGATGAGAGACAATACCGAGACGGTTTTGTTCTATTTTAACAAGCATTAGCCAGGCATTTGTGTCTCAGTTAAGCGGGGTCGTGGAAAGAACAGACCCATATTTTATTATACTGGAATGTAATTTGGGTTTAGCAGAATAATTCGTGCTAGCAGTTAATGAAAAAAGAAAACAAAAGTTTATAATCACCAAGTGGAGAACAAAATAAAATGATGCACCAATAGAAGCTAAGGTATAATAACAATGAATTCCCAGTTGACTAAAATATCTTGCCAGCCTGATGCTGCTTTGGTACTAACAGTAATAAAACCGTCAGTTGAACTAAGGTAACGTTATCAACCATAATAAATCACTTAATGGGGGTAGTCACATTCTGATACTTAATTGAGCAAAGAAATTTGTAGTGTTTCAAATAAAGGTTTTCTGATTTGGATGAGAAGGGGTAAGTAACTTTCAGGGTCTCATTTCTGGAGAATTAAATGGTGATCATTAGTAAACCTTAAATTAGGTTTTATTGAGGGTGGTAAAATCAAGATGCATGGAAGTGAAGGCTAATGGATGGGTTACAGTATGGTCTCTTCGTTGGAAAGTAGGATAACAAGTAGACATGAATGGTTAGCACTGGTTACACCTAGGAAGAGTTCTTGAGATTCTAACGCATTCTTGGTTAGGCTGTGAGACTGGTTGAGGTGAAAGATTTGACTCTTGGATAATAGTTTACAAACAGCAAGAAAATAAATCAGAAGAAAAGAGATTTGTGTTTAATAGAAAAAGTGTAAAAAGTGTAGTAAACAAATCATGAAATCAAGAAAATAAAACAGATTAACCTAGAAGGAAAGAACTAAAGAAATGAAGGAGTGTGTGATAATCATAACATATATGCGTCCCGTTATATATGTGAATCCCAAAAACTAATAAGTCCTAGAATGAGAGTTTTTAGGGTTCAGGAGGGAAGGAAATAAATGAAGAAAGTTCATTGATATTAGAGGGAAGCACCTCAAAGTAGAGTTCGGAAGAGAACAGACAACATAGCATGGCTCTGACAATTAAAGACCCACACATAAGATTGGCCTTCTAGCCCATAGACACCCCACCAAACAAACAAAAATAATTCATTTCTAGCAATCAGAAACTTTCGACTCGTTACCAAAAAAATACCCAAAAATAGTGTGAAGCAATTTAAATTGGAGAATATAAAACTGACCTGAAGAGTGTCCAATCTTGCAGTCTTGCTCCTACATAATGACCTATCTATTGACTCCAAAAAATAGCAAATACCATAAACCGGTACAAATGAAAAGCTCAATCAACTCATTTTTCTTATTTTCTCCTTTGAATTTTACTCAATTTTGGCCTCCGGAAGGGAATCTTCTTTCCTTACCAATCAATCGATGATTATTTAAAATTCATAAAAAAAAGGAATAAAATATCAACTAAGTATTTGCTTTTTCCATCACCATGATTTAGAGTAAGTTATATTTTCAATTTTAACTTCTTAGTTTTAAATCCCAACTCCTCCCCCCCCATACAGATACAATAAGAGGCATCATAACAGAATACAGCAATACATGAGTTATAAACATGGTTCAAAATTTCGGTTGAATTTTGCAGTTCCGGTATGGACTGAGATGAAACCATGGTCGAAACCAAAATGAAACTGGTTTCGAGGATATCTCACACATTTCTGTAGTTTTGATTGACAAATATCAATTTTGACTAGTTTTGACCAGCCCATGACATGTTGATTTTTTCCCCAAAAGTACCTGGTTTCGAGCAGGTTTCAGAAATTTCGACCTAAATTTCAGTTTTGGCCAAGGTCGAAAACCGAGATTTAGAACCCTAGTTATAAATATTTTAAAAAAATGGCACGCAAAAGTCAAAAGCTGGCCAATGTGACCAATGAACCCCTAGTTGCAAAAAAAACTGTGCAAGCGAACAGTGAGCACCTTGCCCATTCTGCCATGGATAGAAGGCCTTGACAACTATGGCTTTTGAGAAATTGATGCAATTGCATTAGACATTAATCCCATATGGAAGCATATATGCAAGCTTGGAAGGCTCATAAGGTGTTGGTGACAGTCTAATGGGCTGAAATTGAGCTTTTTTCTTTTTCTTTTTATTTATTTATTTATTTATTTTTTACTTTTTATTTTTTGTAATAGGCTTAATTTATAAGCTCATAAACTGGGGAAAAAATTAGTATGTGGGATTAATAGTTGAGTGTTTGAGTTCAATTAGAATACTTACTAGCTAGATAGAGTTCTGTTTTGAATTTATTTACTTTATTGAATGTGTTAAAGTGTGATTAGGAGCCCTTTTATGAATCAATTTAGGAATTCTATAAGGTCTCATATATGTAATATGCCTTTATCAAAGTTCGGAAGCCAAGAAAAGAAAATAAAAATTTGATTTTTTTTTTTTTTTTAAAGAAAAGAGACATTAATACATCATTAGTGTCATCATGACTTTTGTCCTAATATGTTTTTCTTTTCTTTTATTGTTTTCCAAATATAGCCTAAAAGATGATTTGAGTAAATAATATGAGTAGTGATGCAACTAAGTCACTTAATAGGCTTATTTTATTGGAAATAAGCCTTGGGTTGGGTTATGTATGTGTTGGGCCTTTGATCCCATGAGTTTTCTTTGTAATGACCACTTTAATGGGCCTAAAATATGGCCCATTAAGTAGGGGTGCAAGCTTGGCCCTATTGGCCCGAGCCAACCCTGCCCACCCTTATCGAACAGGGCCTGGACTGAGATACCTTGGCCCTGAGGGTGGGTCAGAACTGAGAATTTTTGGCCCCGAGTCAAGGTTGGGCTGGGTTAGGGTGAGCCCTCGGGCCTTGTCCTCTTTCTTCTTCTGTTCAAATGCTAGGGGAGTCTTGACAGAAGTCGATGAATTAGGGGAAAACATCTAGGATTATTTTCTATGGCA
This sequence comes from Macadamia integrifolia, assembly GCF_013358625.1. Taxonomy (NCBI): domain Eukaryota; kingdom Viridiplantae; phylum Streptophyta; class Magnoliopsida; order Proteales; family Proteaceae; genus Macadamia; species Macadamia integrifolia. Next base: position 45,267,838 of record NC_056561.1, on the reverse strand, counting down.
GAGAAAATGGTTGACGTATCCTAACAAAACTATAAGGGGTGAAACTTAGGCACCGTTTGATAACGTTTATGCTGTTTCTGTGTCTAGAAACAGCAGAAACGATTTTCTCCGTTTCTAGAAATAGAAACAGATTTTTTATTGTTTGATAAATTTGTTTCTGGATTCATGGAGAGCTCTAGTCTATGAAACCTTTCCTCAATGACACAGAAAGAAGGGTAAGAACCAAAAGCGATAAACCAATGGCTTCATGAGTTCGATTACTCAGATGGGTAGTCTTTGAATCCAAAGACGCCAGTGATGAGTTCATGGTCAAAACAGAGTTGCAAAGGCACATTGACCATGGTAGATTCCTGGGTTCTATGGAAGCCATGAACTTCAATCCCAAGCAGCGTTTTAGTAATCGATTCATGAGGGTCCGGAGGGTGGAGAGAATTGGAAGAAATCCACAAAGGAATCGATAGATGTGGATTTAAGACTTCCACCAGCAGATCGAAAATTCGGTGTATTCCTTCTTGTTTCCCTGGAGAACCTTCGAACTTTGGAAAGCCACTAGGTAAGGTAAATGCTAGGTTGGGAGATGCAACTTCTCATCAAGGTCCATCGATTTTTTGGTCCACAAGTTGTCCCAAGAAACAGAAAAACAAGTCTTGACTTATTTCGTCAAACCTGTTTCTAGAAAGAGAAATAAGCATAAATTTCTATTTACGTTTAAAAAAAATAGGTGAAATGAAACAGGTTTATCAAACAGTTTTTGAGGTCTTTTTCCGTATCTGAGCACAGAAAACAAGTTTCTGAAAATGTTATCAAACAGCGCCTTAGCCCGTAGTCATGCTAGAGTTAATGTAGACCTAAAGGCTATAACAGAACTAAGGAGTTTCAACCAAAAAGAAAGGGAGAAAAAAATATGGAGTTAATGTAACATATATGAATAGGATAAATTACAAATTATGAAATAGCATACTGATGTATCAATTCAATCATACCCAAAAAAAAAAAAGATGTATGAATTCAGAACTTAAAATATTCGGCAGTTTCAGATTATAAGAAATAGCAGAATAAAAGGGATTCAAAAACAGAGAATCGAAATGGATTGAGAAGAGGAATACAGAAATTGGACATATTCAAATTGGCTAAACTAGAATGGCTCTCAGAATTACTACATGGATTGTGGAAATTGAAGAACAGAGTGAGGAGGATAGGAAAATCTGGTCCAGAATCCACCTATGAGAACCTATGGAATCTACCTTAGGGTTGTTGGAAATCCATCCAAGATTACCATGAATCCCAAAGGTGAGATGACAGAAAATTTTATTGCTCTATTATCAAATTCTTCCTCTCCTTTTTTCTTATTCTTTTCATTGGCCCGGCCCAACCCTTGCATCTCCCTTCTCCCTTCCCCCTTCCCATGATCAAGGCCAATCAGGTCAGCCCGGCTCAGCCCAGCCCGGCCCCAAGGGCGTGTCAGGGTAGGATTTTTCAGCACCTGAGTTAGGTCGGGCCGGGTCTGAGCCCTAGCTAAGGGAACTCAGGCTGGGCTAGGGACCTGGGGTTTCCAAAAGCCTGGCCCAACCTGACCCTGTCGCAAGCGTAAATATGAGTTTTGGTGTTGTTGCGTAGTGCATACGGGATTGGTATCCCAAACATGATTTCTCCTCTTCTCTTCGATTTTCTTTTACTCTCCTTCCTCCCAAGCAGATCAACCTCTTCACTTTTATGATCCCTTTCTATCGATCTGATTTCTTCCCTTTACAATGCAGTTCCTTCCTTTTATCTCGTATTTGATCATAGATTATCATTGGTCCTACTTGCATCTAAGATCCATAATTTGGATTTCAGATTGCATTATTTAGTACCAGAGCCGAACCTAGCTATGGATACCTACGTTTTCAATACCAAAGTTTGTACGCTTAACAAAAAAATTGCTATTTTACTCATTGATGATGGGAAGATTGACAATTTCATCTCACAGTCTATGGTGGGGATTTTATGACCAACGAAATTATCACTGAATCTGAAAATGATGTCTTCATCAAATTCTCAATATTGTGATGGGGCTTATTATGAGATATTTGAATCTTTTGAATGCATCATTAAAGTTGGTTGGCAATGGTTGGAAGAGCAAAAAGGTGTAGATTGCAATAAAAATTTGTGCATCCTAAAGCCTTCTCATCTACAATAGACGTTTGCTTTGAAAGAGCCGGTTGACGAAGTATCTTCAGAATCAAAGTAGATGACACCAACAATGCAGCCACATGAAGAGCGGAAAGGGTCAACACAAGAGGAAAACTGCTCTGACGTGGAACAACAAGTAACTGGTAAATGGGGAGGAGATGATTAATATAGGTGAAACAACAAAGGACACTACTACAATGATGGATGTTCTACATATTGAGTTGGTTATTCCTCAAATATTTCAAGATGAGGACACGTCATCACCGTTTCATCTTTCGAACTTGATTCATAATATGGGTGTGGAGCATGAACATTCTCTCAAGCTCTTCTAATTCTGCCTTTTTACAAAACTCGAATGTGAGTTTTTCTAAACACCGGGGGAATTGATGTAGTTGCATTAGGCATTAATTGTGTGGAGGCCTATATCAAAGCTTGGGAGGCTCATACGGTGTTGGAGGCAGTTCAACAGGCTGAAATTGAACTTTGGATAGTGATATTATACGTTGTGCCTTTGTTCCCCACCCCCAAAAAAAAAAAAAAAAAAAATCATTGTAATGGACCTAATTTATAAGCTCATAAAGTGGGACAAAGTTAGCACATGGGATTAATAGTTAAGTGTTTGAGTTAGACTAGAATACTTAACAGCTAGATAAAATTCCTTTTTCAGTTTGTTTACTTTTTGAGTGTGTTAAAGTGATTAGGGGCCCTTCTATGATTCAATTTAGTAATTTTAGAAGGTCTTCATATACATAATAAAACCCTATCAATTAGAGATGATTTGAGTAAAAAGAATGGGTTTTGTTTCACTTTTTGTTTTTTGTTTTTTTTTTAAGAATTTTGGTGTTGTTGAGTAGTGCATATGGGATTGGTCTACCAAACATGATTTCTTCCCTTCTCTCTGTTTTCTTATTCTCTCTTCTTCCTCCCTAGTAGATCAACCCCCCCACCCCTTTTCCATCTAACTGATTTCTTCCCTTAACAATGCAGTTGATTCCTTTATCCTAGATCTGATCAAAGATTTGATCATGAGGCAGTTTACATTTGAGATCCATAATCCGGATTTTCATATTGCAGTAGACATCTTAATATTAGATCCTCTAATATATATATATTTGAAGTCAAATACATGGACAAGTAGGAGTTACATTTCTTTTATATCAATGAAGTATGAATTATATAATGTTTAGTGATAGGAGAGTTTAGAATTTTAAAAATCAGGTTTTGCTCATATTTAGTCTTTGACATTCCTTCATGTTATTTTGATCAAACGATCAGAAACAGCAAACAGCATAGCTGTTTTCTTCAACTAGTTCACAATTCCAACTTCCCAAGTAAAAGATTTGTATCAGTTAAAAGAATTATTTTGATTTGAGATTATCTTAATCATAGATGGTCTAATATCTTCTGTAAAGTCAAATACATGGGATAGTAGAAGTTATAAGGTTATACCTATTACACGATGGCTAGTTATGAAGTATTTAAAAATTGAAAATCCAGGTTTTCTTCATGGTTACACTTTGACACACTGCTTTTAACCAATTCCTCCACCACAGCCCCTCCAAAAAAAAAAAGGTTTTCTTGGATATCTTCCAACCAATCGTGAAGCTCTGGAATCTTGAAGAACTTACATTTAAATTGTCGAACTGCTGCTGTCAGGTGCTTAAAGAGTGGATTGAACCAATCAAACACATTTATTCTACTGCCCTTTTATTTTTGTTCCCAAATGGGAAAAGAAGCCTTTTGATTCTTGATTTCTTTTGGTTAACTCTTTGATACAATAATCATTTTTTCACATTTTCTTAAATTTCTTGATCCTGAAACCTCTTGTTCTTGAACTAAAAGATTTAGTTCTTGAATCAATCCCCAAGCATAGCACTGGCCAATTAGTAAAGCCAGTTTCTCCATAATTCTCATTTCTTGATTTCCGTTAGGATTGATAGAAAGTAAAGTGCAATGATTCTTGATAATTAGATTGACCTTCTAGTATAAGTTTATTGACATAATCATTAATAGGTTATTTTTTAGATTTCAGTTTCATTTTTTCTATATATATGTGAACTAGACAACTAGTCATTTATTTAATGGATTTCAGATAGACCTTTCTGCAATTTGTCAGTAATATTGTTCTTATGCATGGGCTTTTAGCCTTCCTGCTCAAGAAATACTTAAAAAAAAACAAAAAAAGGTGAACACAGGAGAAGATAAATTTGAGTAGCCACTAATTTCAATTACCAGTAATATCCATGAGAAGATGGCAATGTTTAACATGCTTAAACTAGATAATGAGATCCAAAAAATTATACTAAACCACTGCAGCATTCTGCTCGTTATAGTGCTATGCAAGTACAAAAGGAGAAAATCAGAAAAGAAAAGAATTATACCTATCACAAGATGATCAGTTGCCATAACTTAATGTAACTGTCGATTAATGTAACTGTCGATATTTCTCACTTTTATTAGCTCAAATGCGACTGCAAAAGCTTCTTACTACACAACCATGCACCTCATATTCTGACCGGAAAAGCACCAGGTACCATCATATAACCGAAATCATAGCATGAACCCATCCCATTAGTGACCTTATTCTTTTCATCATCATCATCATCATCATCATCATCTCATCAAGGTTGTCACCAGAATTGTCAACTTTACAGTCAGCTCTGTCAATCATGGTAAAGCTACAGAAATCTTTATTAAAGATCTAGACTCTTTTTCATGGTCTCATAAACAAGATAAGTAATGCTTGCAGATGGCACAACTTTGAGCAGATTTGGAAAAATTCCTCTGTAAAATCCCCTAACACCTTCGTGGCGGAGGGTCCTCCAAAATACATCTGACATTCCCTTATAAGCAGCCTCTGTATTAGAACGTTGAGCTTGCAACCTGGAAACAAAAGATGAATTAGCTTCTATGCACGGTGTCAGCAAGGATAACATGAACTACATCAACATATACAAAAAGTGCAGGGCTCATTCATACATCACTGACTTGCCTGGTTCTGATAACCTGTAATGGGTAAACACACGTTGCTCCAAGGGCTCCAGAGACTGTGCCACACCCCAGTTGCACGAGAGGACCAGGTTCTATAATATTATATATTTCAGGGTTCAACAACAAATGTATATCCATGTCAGAACACATGCTATAGAGCAGAAGCAGAAAAAAAAGTTGAATGGAAAAGCAAGCATCAGCAAAAGAGATTTATTGATGTCTTACCACTATCATGAAGAATGTAAGTTTTTGACATATCCTTTAAGGTCTCATACGCAGCAAGATCAATTCCTGCATAAGGAATAATCCCAAGAAGAGATGGAACAACGCCCCTATAGAAGGCTCTAGGACCCTCCTGAACCCATATGTCCCTTGTTAGAGACCCGAGTTTTGGAACTTTTCCACCTTCACCAACATAAGTTTGTAATCGGGTTTTCACAAGATCCATTGGGTATATAGCAGTCTGTGCTATTGCACCTGCCACACCCCCAGCAACAAGACGCCCAGAAGTACCTATATCACCTTTATCTTCTCCTTTAGCATCGGCAATTATATTCTTCAGCATTTCATAAGTATAAAATCTTATGGCACTTTCAGGTGCAACCTTCATGACATTTAGTCCATTCCCTCGAAAAAATCCTAAGAAACCACCTTCTCTCCATATTTCCTTTATAGCTGGTATAATACGGGCATCGGTTGTTTGAACTTGAAAAACCACCTTCAGTCGATCAAGAGGAGCAGTTGCAGTACGAGATGTGGCTCCTGCAACTCCCCCAGCAATCAAATATTTGCTTGCATGGACATGCTTACTGATGCCCTCTGGAATAACAGCTTGTTCTCCGATATCTACAAGACATACCCTTTCCCAGTACTGATAAATGTTCTCAATAGTGGCCTCGTGAGGATAGAGTAGAAGAAAATCTCTCCATTCTTCAAAAGTAATAATTCCATTGTTGTCCTTATCCACATGTTCTACAAAGCGCACAAGTTCCTCCTCATCAATTTCAATCCCTGCAAAAGAGAAACTGCCATGACTTATAAGATGAAACAACTGAATCAAAAGGGACCCACCAACTGATAATTCTACAGTTGAGAGCTACAAAAATAAGAGATGATCTGGCAGACCCCAATTTTACAGATTTGCATCACTATCAGTGTCTCAATAGAATGCAAAACCCATCAACCTATGCACTGAATATCTTCAATACTGCGACAAACAGAACTAGATGTAAGCAGCTTAAAGAGTGTTCCCATTCTGAACCTTTTTGTCAGTAACCTCAAGGTTTAAAGTATTGGTATTGCATATTATATCGGTCAGGTGATTTTAAGAGACATATCATATCATTTTGGAAATACGCAAGATGCATTAAAGGTACGCATGGAAATACGCTTTTGGAGCAAAAAATAGTATACATAAGCAATATATAACATGTATCATGCATAAACACTAAAATGGAGAATAACGAGTAATGGGATAAGTACATTTAATTGAATTGTTATAAAGGATGAGGTATCTTACATATAGTAATAGTTTATTGCCAATGAAGAGGGCCGGGGTGGTTCAAACTCATAGTTGGCAAGGTTTTCAAGAATCAGAGCGACTAGGATGATGTTTTCCCAAAGGCATAGGACTTGGTTTTTGGAAGATATGGGAAAAAAAAATCAAAATCAAAATCAAAATCAAAATCAAAATCAAACATGAAATTTCATTTTTATGTGAAATTTCTTGATGTCAAACATAAAAACGAAAATTTCTTGAATCTTAGTACAAATCTTTGCAAATGATGAAGTTTGATGCTATGAGTGGGCTAATATTACCTAAATCCATCGGTTCATAGTAAAAAATAGGTATAAAAACAATGATTTAAACACAAAGATCAAGTTTTTGAGAAACCTACCTTTTTTTGTGATATCTCCTTCAATCTCTGATTTCAACTTGTTAAATTATCCAAACTTAGGTTTTTAGGCACCCTTTGAATAATTTTTTTAGTGTATATTAAAACCTCCAACTCAGATTTATGCAAAAAACAAAGGTAAGGGGGCTTAGGAGGACTCTTGGTTGGGAGTTTTTGAGGTTTTTTGCGTTTTTTATGGATTCTATAAGTTTTGTATCGAGAATGAAATCCACATGGGCTTTTAAAGAGACATATCAAAATTATCGACATGTATCACACAATATCGCACCGTATCGGCCGATACTATGTGATACGGTTGGATACTTTAATATTAAAAAAAAATAAAAGGGATACATATCGCTACCCGTCGCTACCGATACGATATGGTGGGATACTTTAAACCATGTAAGCATACAAATGGCAATGGAGACAAGCATATTTGGTCCAACACTGGTCAGGTTATCATTTCTACTGCTAATAGTTTGTTGGGTATGCTAGTTGTTCATAAACATAAAGTCCAAATCACCGCCCATTTACAATTTGGAAAAACCTTTTGAGTCTGACCATGCGATCAACTAAAAAATTTTAAAAGAGAAGAATCACGGAATTTTACAATCAACTTGAGAGGATCAGGCGTTTAGTCTTTAACCTTCATAACCATCTGGAAAATTGTAGCACTCATAAAAACCTAGACTTTGGTAACCTAGAAAAGAACTCAACTCAACTAAGGCTTATCCCAATAATTAGGTTCAGCTATGTAATCCTGTTTCACCATTCCATTCGTCTTAAAGCCATAGGCCCCTAGCATCAGTGGACAGGAGTTAAATGAAGACTAAGCGTCAGTAGTAAATTTTCTTTAAGGTCCATTTTTTATATTTCAACATTTCAGCTATTTCAGTTATTTCAGTGAAAGAGAATCAAAAAAGGAAAAGGCTTTTTGACCGGCTTATTCGGAGGGCCTTCCTAGGTGGGTCTAGTTAATTATGTGGAATGGAAGGGTAATGTAGCAACTCCAGTTGTTGGATAGATAGGGCATGGCTGGACTGCCTATAAGTCAATTTTCAGAACCAATTTCAATCATATACCCCTCCATGTATTTTCAATTGTTCATTCCTTTTCAACCATTTTTCAAAAGATATATTTTCCTAATGGATTTCCAAACCTTTATTATGCCACATGGCCATCTCTATTTGGATGTGATTTCATATGTGAGCAGGGGATACTGGGCCCTACCTACCGACAAAAATTTGGGCCCCACTTGATCTGCAATAGGGAAGACAATAGGACCGTACAGAAAGGCCTTCCTAGATGGTTGTCCAGGAAATGTCATGAACATATCTCCAGATAAAAATTTTTAGTTTTAGCAGCAGAGTCAGTTTCCAAATTGATTTCCAGAATGCTGTCATCAATGTTGGCATCTCAACTGTCTTGAGAGTTATGATCTCTGTATTTTCTCCAGAGCATGGTGGTATTTAGCATGCAGTTTCACTGAAGACACACTAGTATTTAAAAAAATTCCATGTAAATCTATAAGGCTATCCCACGAAATTTGCTGTTTAAAGAGGACTACCTTTCAGATGTTTGTAGGAAACAATACTGCAATAAATCCTTCTTCACTGTCTTCTTGGTTGTATCAATCTACTCAAAAACTAGCTAATATATATATATAATATAATATAAAATAAAGTATATGCGAAGATGTGTTTGTAACCAGGGTGGTTACAACAGATGGTTGTAACTTGTAACCATATTTTTTTCCCACTTTTGACCCTTGATCATTTTATCACTCTTGTTAATGGGTGGTTAATTGCAATTCCCCCCCCCTCTCTCTCTTCTTCCTCTCCCTCTCCCTCTCCCTCTCCCTCTCCCCTTCTTCTCCGTCTCCTACTCCCCCTCTCTTGTCAGCGCCAGTTCCTGCTCTCCCTCCCCTCTCTCTTACAGGATAGTTGTGTTCGTCCCACTGAGTTGTAGTTGGGAGTGATTGGAAGCCATTCCAAGTTACCCAGATGGACTGATGGTATTCTGTCAATTATTGAGCATGGATGGGAAACTAATCTTCAAGGGTGGTTGGGTGGGAACTGCAGTGAGTTGGGACCCAGTGAGGGACATGTTCATCTATGATTTCACGGCTCGGAAATGGGTAAAAGGCAAAGACATGCCTATGAAAAGGTCTTTCTTCACGGCGGATGCTGTGGTAGGAAGGATGTTTGTGGGGGGCGGCCATGAAGAGAGCAAGAATTCATCAGGGTCAGCATAGGGTGTATGATGTGAGACAGCCATGGGGGACAAGTGGGAGCAGTTATGTCCCATGAGCGAGGAGCAAGAAGAGTGCGAGGGTGTGGTGGTGGGGAACGAGTTTTGGGTATTGAGCGGGTATGGGACTGGACATCAAGGGATGTTTGAGAGGAGCGCAGAGGTTGATGCGGATCCGAGGGAGACGGATCGCTTAGGGACCAATAATTAATCAATGACAACTCAAATATCGAAGAGAAATGGCAGTTCTGTAAATAACTTGAAATCTCTAATAAGGTGTGGCAATTTAGTAATTATAAGAAACTTAGAAGGAAGTGGCAGTCTTGTAATTAGAATGAATTTAGAAACATAAGCAAAGGGTTCAACAATCGGCAGGGTAGTTCAAGAAATTACAATTAAAGTTGGGACAAAACAGAATAATAAGTGTAGGGGTATTATGGTCAAACCAGGGGGAGTAAATGCCCTAACAGCCCACGATGCCCCAATCTTCTTCTTCCTTAGTCGACCAGCAAAGGAAGAATGAGCAGCAGCTTGCGATGATGATATCTCCTTCAAAACTTCTCTGTTAGGCCTGAGATTTAAGGCGTAGGGTCTCAAGAGGAGGCTCTTCCAAGCCCATATAACAAGCAGTTGGATCTACCAGCAGGGAGGTTGCAAGAAGAGCCTGAGATTCTTCCTAGCGGTAGAGTGGCGTCAGTCTCAAATGTAGGTATGAAAAACTGGTAGTAAAGGGACTGTTCGGCATCTGAAATCTGATGATTTGTGTCACCTAGGGGAGGGTTCCCTTCGCTCAAGACCTTAGCGCAAATAGACCAGCCCATAGTTAGCAAATTCGGATTCGGGAATTATTCGGACGGAGAATTATTCGGAATAATTCGGACGATTAATTTAAGGATTCGGTCAAAAAAGCGGTCAAAAAATCTTATTGGGGTTTTTTTTTAAAAAAAATTGTTTTTTTTTTTTTTAATTTTTGGTTTTTTTTTAAAATAATGTTTAAATGGACCGAATAATTCGGTTTAATTCGGATTCGGTCCGAATTATTCGCGATTTATATTCATTTTTGAAAAAGTCACGAATTTTAAAGAATTTTATTTTTAATTCGGATTCGGTCCGAATTTTTGATAAAATTCTTTAAAATTCGGTTCGGCCGAATAATTCGCGAATTATTCGGCCGAATTGATAACTATGGACCAGCCACAAAGGAGCAGAACCCAGTTTCCGTTGGCTGCAACCTCGCCCAGAACAGGGTATTCCCAAACCAGAAAAGTAACAGTAACTACAGTAACAATAGAGAGGAGAAGAGAAGGAAACCAGAATAATAAAAGGAAGAAGAGAATGAAAAGAGAAAAAAGAGAAGAAATTGGAAAATTTTAGAGGAAGAAGAAGGGGGAATCGGCAGCCATGTTTTTCATACCAAAACTCTTAATCAAATTTCTTTTCTTCAAAATCTAAAAACTGAGTTCTTTAGAAGGCTATTTAAAGAAAAATAATGACATAATTTTGGAAGCTAATTAAAAATGGAAACTAAACCTAGATAGCAACTAAAATAAAAATCAAATCTAAATAAAAGACTGCTAATCTAATCTCTAACCAATAAAGGAATATAAATAAAAGTCAAGTCAAAAGATAGTTCCCTAAATCCATCGCCAAGCTGCATCAGAGGTTTACCAACTCGAATTGAATTTGTGGCGCCCAGTGGAGGAGGCATGGGTGGCGGATCAATGCCCAAAGAGGTGAGTGGATGCGGGCAGGGTTGGAAAGTTGATTTACTGATCTGATGTGGACGAAACAGTTGGAGCAGGGGCATATGCAACAGGGTTAGGAGAGAGGATCCTGGTGGCTAGCTCGGCTCAGCTCATCTTGGTGCAACCCAGGGGGTCTTCTAACTAGAGAATGGAAGGCAAAATGATAAGTTTGAGAAGATCGATATGGCCAATCAGTTTTCTGGATTTATTCAGTCAGGTTGTTGTGTGGAGATTTAAGAATCAAACCGCACTTGTGAGTTGCTGCTGCTCTCTGTTCTTACTTTAAAATACTCTCTCCTGTTACAGAATTAAATTATTAGGCCTTTTCATATATTGCCACATCATTGTATGGAGGGTGAAAATGTCCACAAACCTGTTTGGTTACAAACAGATGCACCCTATATAATATATATATATATATATATATAAAAACAGCTGACATTTGTTGAACACTCATTTAGGTAAAGATGGAAGAAATGAGAACCAAGCATGGTGTGTTGATTGAACTACCATTTTCAATACTCCAACATAGACCTTCCTTCAATAGATCATGTGCCAGGTACATGCTCTTCATGCCTATGATGCATTCCTTCTTTTTGGCTTATAGCATCAAATAGAGCAGTACTTGCAAAATGTTTTCCTTTGATAACCTTAACCTAGACTCCTAGAGGGCATCACGGTATGTAATTTTTCTCCACCCATACCTTTTCAAAATCTCTGAACCCATACACCCTGTTTGACCTAGTTTTCACACAGTTTCACCCACCTGATCCGCTAGATGTCTTGGTTTTTCTCCCCCAAACTCCACCAGAATTTGGAGATTATAGAATTTAGTTTTTTTACATAATAATGCTGAGAGATTAAAAGCAGACAAAGCATTTGTTGGAGCAGCAGTTACCACAGCTTTGATAAAACTTCCTCCCAGACCGAAAATATAACCTTGCTCTTCCACCCTGCAACTCTGATTGGACCTTTTCAAAAATGCCTTTCAGCATGTTCTTTATACAAAAGATGTGGGCAGACCCATATAATTCTCTTGAACAGCTCAGTTTTCTATTCTCTTCTCTTCTCTCCTGCTGGATTTTAGTTTTCTCTTGTCATGGTTATAGTAGTTGACCCATATGATCCATATTGGTATTGGGCGAGAATAATCTAATCTTTATAACAGGATCAGCTGAGCGACAAAGGATTGTTCAGTCCCACAGTCCTGAGGGAAAAATACATATCACAGCAACTATGCACAGAAAAAAGCTATACAACTATGCACAGAAAAAGCTCACAGTTGATCTATCAGGGATAGCATTGGCATCGCCCAAGAACAATCCAGTCTTCTATTAATCCTTAAATCTATACTCTGAATCTCTATAATATAAGAAGCTTTCAACACTCTACTGTAAATCTGTAATTCCTATAGCCCTGACTAGTGACTATTGTGAAGCTAACTTATAGTACTCCACCTATAACCACACTAGTTTCAACAACACAACACTAAATTTCCCATCTCAAATCCTAACTGCATCTCCAAAAATGTTATCCCGCAACCCTAAAACACAGACCAAAAGTAACCACCTAAGGAAACCCTTGCATAATTCTTATCTCTTTGAACTCAATTGCAAACCATCACCATACATGCTGGATGGCACGAAAAATCCTATCCCCCCATTTTCTATGAACTGTCAACTTAGTCTCCCATAAGAACCTATTTTTAACCACGACACTAATACCCTAATTCTACATACACCGTAATTCCCTGCTTCAGAATATAAAACAAAAACCCTATAACCATTCAATTAATCCTCTTTGCGTCAAATATTGACACTGATCATACAGGAACTGCTCTTGTCAATGAGCAGCTTATGGCAATGTATGGGTATAGTAGAGAAAGATACTACACAGAATACTAGTATAGCACAGAAAATATTGATACCTGCCCTCACGAGTGCATCCCAAAGCTCTTCTGGTAAAATGCAGCCATTGTGTTCAACGTCAATAGCTTGAAAGATACGATAAAGTTCAAGCTCCTTGTCATCCATGTATCGCCGGAACTCCTGGTAATCGACCCTACCATCTCTATTTGCATCACAGACCTTTAAGAGCTCCTTTGCATACTTGTATTCAGCTGGTATCTGGAGTGCTGATAGGCCTGCATCAATCTGCGTGTAGTCCAAATATCCAACATTTGCGACATCGAAAAAATTAAATAAGCTGCGGATCCTCAGCTCCCTCTCTTCCTTAGTTTCTTGTGATGCCAGAAGTACATGATCCATGGTTACAGGCCCAGATTTCTTAACAGGATTGCAACTACCTGGACGGCGTTCGTTCTCAGCTGCTTGCTTTGCCTCCATTTTTGGAAGACCAGCATGTGCGATGGCCTGTCCCGCTCCTGCCCCGGGCATTCTTCAAAACGTCCCACTCATAAAAATGGCGAATCCGTCAATTTCTGTCTTCAACAATGTCGTTGAAGTTCGAGATTTGAACCGAACAAGAATTTCGTTATCCGGAAAAAGAATAGAAGGCCACCGAATCGCTTCTAAGCTAGAAAATCATGAGCTGCACTACTGGAACCAATATTGACGTAACCAAAGATCTAGGCCACTTTAGGTCGGAAAAAATAATTAAATTCCACAATAGAACCGATGATCACTTCATCACCCGGACCTTCCTGAATTTTGAAGAAACTCTAGCAGCAAAAGCAAAAAGAGGAAGATCCACAGCCGGGGCTCAAATAGCCAGATTTTCGGAGGCAATTGGATCAGAATACAAAAACATGCGGAGAGGAGCTAAAGTCTCTCTCTCTTCCCTCTCCCCCTGCTGTTTACCAAAATTCGGCAGAAGATCGATCGATGGATAGTCTATTCGGGTCAATGGAGCAAAACTAACCAACGAAGTATTCACCTACTAGGGGAGACAACAATTCATGAATCGAGTGAAATCTGACCTAATTCCATCGGTAGATGAAACAAGAAAAGCAAGAGAGATTGGCCGGAAAACCAGAGAGGAGTAAAAGAAATAAAGAAGGAGAATGTGGACTTGTGAGGTCGAGGAGGAAATTCTACTTCTTTCTATTCAGAATCTGGGGTGATCACAGTGCACGCAGCGAGGTCGCAAACAAATTCAACTTTCAGATAATTTTTGAGCAACCAGGCCGCATGTTATACCACCGCCCAAAGGAAGATCGCCGGCGGTGAATGCAGATAAGGAAAACTGAGAATCCACGGCTATGACCACCGGCCCATCACACACGACGGTAATCAACGGATCAATCCTTGCAGTTGCAGGTGAAAGACTGACAAGCAGAGAGAGACATCATATATTAAATTATTATAATTAAAAAAAAAAATATTACAAAATAAATTAAAATAAAAAAATGAAATGAGGATAGAAAAAGAAGAAATTCTTTCTCTCCTCGTAAAGTGATTCCGGCCTGGTTTCGGATATTCTTCTCCGATATTTTGTGATTCTTCTTCTGGAGTCTGGACTAGATCTGGTGGTGTACACCTAACGCCGCAGTAGATGGCAGCCTAAAGCTGAGCACTAAGCGGCTGGCGTTCAACCCATTAAATTTTATTCAAAGTAACAACTTTTCTGCTTATAAGCCTGGAATTTTACCTGAAAAATAAAAAATAAAAATCGCGTGCGTGCCTCACGATTCGGGTTTCTAATCCAGAAAACCAAAAGAGGAATCGGATGGGCTTTTGTTAGTGTTTCAAGACTGAGGCCCAGTTTTCCTAGGTTCCATAAGAAAAAAGAGATCCCGAGTGCTTGGTCTTTGTACCTATACACTTGTATGCTTGACTTGACTTGACTGGTACGTTGTACCTAGCCAAGTGTGGCTTTGAAGGATATTCCTTTTCTCCAACGACTTGGACCTTTAATGACCGACACTCCAACTTCCATTCAAGGGTTGAGATAGTGGGATGGCTTAGACATGCATCACAACATACCCTTAAATGAGTCATTAAAGGGTAGGTGTTGGAGAAATTTTTTTTCTGATTTTGAAGAGCCTTAGACCCTTACCTGTCTCTAGTTTAGTTAAGAGTGTCAATCGATTTGATTTTGATCATTCAGTTCTAAATGCAATGTAATTATGTATGATAAAAATCAAATCGAAACCAAATATTTTTTCAAATCTCAAATCAAAACCAAAACAATTTAATTTAATTATATTAGATTCTATTTGGTTTTAAATTTTAATATGGTATAAGTAATTTGGTTAATTTATTTTGGTCTTATTCGGTTCACTTCTTCGATTCGTACGAGACTTGAAAATGTCTCACTCATCTAAAGGACCAAGGCATGAAATAGAAAAATGAGCAGAAGTACAAAGATGAAGAGAGGAAATGAAGGAGAAATCCTAAAATTCGTGTTTTAAATTCAGTTTAGTTTATACAAGATACAATACATTCGGTTCAAGTCAAAATGTTAGCTCTTAACTCAAAGCCAAAAATCAAATCAAACCAAATGAAATTTCAATTTCCAAAATCAGATTTTTAAGTTCAATTCGGCCTCACCACTCTCATCCCCATCCAAGGGAGCGAGTCCACTCCACCATAATTGTTAATTTTTTGAAAAATTAACCTTGAGGCTATGTTTGTTAATCAAGAAAAGAAAAGAAAAAATACCAAAAATATATTATTTTTTTGGTTTGATAAATTCTTTTTGTGTCGGCATGTCCTAAACCAAGAGAATATTCTTTTTCAAATTTTAAGATTCAGATTGGGATTAATGAAGTTTTCTTTTGGGAAAAAAACAATTCTTACCAAAAACACAAGAAAATATAAAAACTTTTCTTTTCTAATGCTAGCCAAACACATACTTTTTTTAATTTTCTCACCAAGTCATTTCTTTTCTATTTTTTTTTAAATTCTTTTTTCTTTTCTTCTCTTGGCTACCAAAACATAGACCGAACGTAGTCTTCCTTGGATACAAGCAGAGCCAATGCAGTACAATTCAAGCAACAAAGGTAGGAGTCTGGGACTAGAAAAGAACGAGATGGAACTGTAAAGGGGATAACAAAGACTTTTAACTTTCTTTGGTGGGGGAAGGCTTGGAAGATTGCAATTTATGTTGGGTAATGGAATAGCTGCCTCCTTTTAGCTTCAGGCAATAGTGTTTTAACCTGAACCTTGCAATGTTTTGCCACATTTCCCAATGTTTGATTCAGATTCTTGATCACCTGCAAAACCTGCCCCAGCAATGGCACATAAGGTTACCAAGCTACAAAGGTCGTCGCGAAGATTAATGCTAGGTAATTTGGAATTTCATCAATAACGTTTCTTCCACAATGGAACCTAAACTTGCTACTATGAATTTGCACTATCACACACATCACCAATAGCCAACATTGTTGATGACATTCCTAATTATACACATTTGGCAGAGTCAACTATGTTGTCCTTCACACACAAATCAATCAGCAGACTCACAAAAATCAAGAACAGGAGGATTATACAAAACATCACCTGTATGAAGCTTTCGCGAAGAAAGACAACAATAGAAATGTAAACTGCTTAGGTTTGTTTAGCACATCTGTATCCTACAATAAGGTTAGTTTAGGCTGAGAACAAAATACAGGATCATATGCGTCTACTGCATGTATTCTGTTACATAAACTGTTCTAAATATCTCAAAGCCGCCTTTCATTAGTCCAGCTAGTTGTCACACACCTCTTGAACTTCACCATCTGAAGAAGTAAAGATTGCATTAACGTCTCAGGATATCATTAATAAAACTTCAGACATAGGGTTCGGAGGTCTCACCGGCAAGGTGTACAGCCAAGTTTGCTTGTGCATCAGCTTCCCAATTAGCATCCTTAACCAAGTCCAAAAGATGGATGAGCCAGAGAAGAAGCAGATGAACATTAAAAACACGGTACAATCAAAACCGGAGAAGCATTATAACATCTAAATGAAACCAGCCACTTCCCCTGGGTCTCTCATACAACTAATGGGCCAATGTTCTCATCGTAGCAAGAAAAAAACAACAAGATCAGCCAACAGTGAAAAAAAAAAAAGAGTGAGATTCAAGGATCATCACCAACACACTGAAAACAAACTGGCAATGAGCACCTTGAGTTCCTCCAGAAGTACACTGAAATGGTACACCCAAAATACAAATTGGGTATATTTTTTTTGGATGAATAAATAATTCATTACCAAGGAAGAAGAATGTACAAGGGAAAAAAGGAGGGGGGGGAGGGGAGGGAGGCTTAAGCCAACCCAAGGGGAGAGCAAAGAAATCACAAACAAAAGCAAAAGGACACCAAAGGGAACATCCTCAAAGCACCAAAGAAGAGCACGGGGCCGGGGGGGAGGGGGGGAGCCAGCACCCTCAGGAGGGGTGGATGATATCAGCCTGAAGGTTCCAAGAGGATATAATGAGGAAGTTCTTAGGGAAGCTGGGGATGGGGCGGGAGAGAAGGCTAGTTTTGGGAACGGGCTTTGAAAGTAACATCAAATTAGATAGCTTTCCAAATCTAGTCCGGAGTACGGGATTTGAGGGTCCATCTACGGATATTACACTCCATCCAGAGGTGGTTAATAGTAGCACAGAAAGCCAGTTTGCCGATGGAGTCATAAATGGAACGACCCGAGAAGGTCATATCTATCCAAATCCATTTTCTGTCGAAGGGAAGTATTGGTCTTTTGGTCGGCCAACAGTGGGAGAGGACAATCTTCTAGACCTGGGAGGAGAGGGGGCAAGAGAAGAGGTGAGGGATATCCTTGATCCCATAAGGGCAGAGGTAGCAAGTAGGGGTGGCAGGAATGTGGTGGTGCATGAGGAAGGCTTGGGTGGAAAGGTAGTTAGTCAGGCAATGCCATAGGGTGAAACTATGGCGAGGAATATGACCCTTGAACCAGACAACCTTATACCAGGGAACCCGAGGGGAAGGGTTGGGAATATAGGACCAAGTAAAGGCGAAGGAGAAAATCCCATTGGAAGAAGGGGTCCAGGAACATTTATCTTCTCTTCCCCGATGACCAGAGGGGAGAGGGGGAAGGGAGGACCAGAGGTCCCTCAAAGGAGGGGGACAAGAGGGAGGGGACCAGCTTATGGGAGAGAGGATCGAAGAGAGCAAGGCATTGGAGGGGAGGCCAGAAGAATAAGTAGTTATGGGAGATATCAATTGAGATAGGATGCCAGGAATCGTTTTAGAGGGAGATGGATTGCACGTTACCGATCGATTAAGATATGGAAGCAAGGGCAATCGGTCTATGCTCAAGAATTTTCCTTCAATTTCAGGACGTATCATGAATATAAGGCGTGGTCCAAAGAGAATTGGATTTGAGAAAACCGGAATGGATCCAGTCTACACAAATACTCTTTTGATTAGACACAATTTTTCAAATAAGCTTAAAAACACCAACCTTATTTGCATCCTTGATCTTCCTGATTCCTAAACCACCTTCAGATTTGGGAAGGCAGACCTTTTTCCAGCTAAGGGGGTCTGAGGAATCTAGAAGAGTCCGAGCCTTTCCACAGAAAGGAACAGAGAAGACTCAAAAGTCTTAATCACCGAGGCAGGGAGGATGAAGGTTCCTGACCAGTACAGGTACAAGGATTGGAGAGCTGACCTAATCAAGGTAAGCCTGCCAGCAAAAGAAAGAAGTCTACCTTTCCAAATATGAAGCTTTTTCCGTAGATGATCAAGCAAGGGGGGTACAATGGTGGGAGGAGAGCCTAGAAGCGATAAGGGGGAGGCCCAAGTATTTAACTGGCAAATAACCGAAAGGAATCCCATAAAGGGCACTAAGGCTAGCTTGAGCCTCAAGGGAGACACCAGAGAGGAAGATATTGAATTTAAGGAGACTGATTTTGAGACCTGAAAAGTCTTCAAAGGATTGGAGGTTGATCATGACAGTGGAGATGGAAAGGGAATCGGCCTTAGAGAAGATCATGATGTCATCAGTGAAATCCAAGTGAGAAAGGAGAAGAGACTAACATTTAGGTATGAGAGAAATGAGATGAAGGTCAGTGGCCGATTGAATGGAACGGGAGAGAACCTCTAAGGAGAGGGAGAAGAGAAGCGGGGATAGGGGCAGCCTTGACTAATGCCATGCCCCGAGGGAAAGTATCCTGCAGGGCTACCATTCACTAAGACTGAGAAGCAAGGGGAAGAGATACAAATGCGAATCCAGTGAACAAAAGATGCCGGGAATGCCATCTAGGGCAGAACATTAAAGATAAAATCCTAGCTACTAGTGTCAAAAGCTTTATCAATGTCGATCTTGAGGAGTGTAGCTGGGGGGGTGAGACTTACGGTCAAAACCACAACCAATCTCATGACAAAGGATTATATTGTCCACAATACTTCTCCCAGCAATGAAGGTAGATCTGTTTGCAAGGATTGTGGCAATGAATTTGTAAATGAGATTGCAGAGAGAGATGGGTCTGAAGTCACTCATGGAGGCCGCTCCTTCCTTTTTGGGAAGTAGACAAAGAAAGGTGTGGCTGATCCCTCCGATCTAATTGGGATTGAAGAAGCTATGGACAACTTTGATGAGGTCCATACGGATTGTACACAAGAAGAGAAGAAACCTATACTGAAACCATCGGGGCCCGGGGCTTTGTTGGCCTTGTGGGAAAGAATGGCCGAAAGGATCTCTTCCTCACTGGGAATGGATTGGAGGTAAGGGAGGAGATTCTCGGGGACATACTTACTGAGAAGATCCGGGGGAGAGGGGGGGTTGGGGGAAGGACTGAAGAGTCTGAAAGTGGGAGACTGCTTCAACTTTAATAAGATCAGGGGAGAACAGGTCAGTTCCAGAGGAGGAAGAAAGTATAGGGATATTGTTGGCATTGTTCTTGGCTTTGAGGGAACAATGGAAGTAGGCTGAGTTTGAGTCACCTAAGTCCAACCATTTGATTCGAGCTTTCTGGCGTAGAAAGCTTTCTTCTTGGCAACGAAGGGAAATATTAGAGGCTGTAACTTTCTCTTCCTCGACCAGAGCTGTGTTAAGAAAGTAGTCCAACTGAAGCTGGACTTAGGTTGAATGGATCTTATTTCTACCTTCAAATACCCGAGAGGAGATATTTCCAAAGGTATTGGAGTTCCAAAGCTTGAGGGTGGCTTTGACATTCCTAAGCTTACAAGCAAAAGGAAGGGGGGCAAGGATCGGGGGGTGGGAATGTTCCAAGCACAGTGGACAATAGATTTGAAATCAGGATGGGAAGTCTACATATCAAAGAATTTGAAAGGTTTAGGACCAAAGGACCAGAATGGGAGGACATGGATGGAGATGGGACTATGATCAGAGATCCCAAGAAGACCAAAGTGGGAATGGGAAGATGGGAAAGAGTCGAGCCAGGCTTTATTGACAATCACACGATACAGCTTGCAAGCCACTCTCTGAATACCAACCCTTCTGTTATACCAGGTGAATTTGGCTCCAGACCATCTGAGGTCGGTGAGGTCGATGTCATAAATGCAATTGTTGAAGGGAGCCACAACCTAGAATTGAATGTGGTTATCCCTGTGCTTTTCCTGGCTGAAACGGATGACATTAAAGTCACCAGCAATACCCCAGGGCTTAGATCCAAGAGGGGGCTTGAAGGAGGAGGTCAGTTCAAAGGCGTAGCCTAAGGGGGGCTCTACTGTGTGCATAGATAACTGAGAGAGCAAATGAAGGGGCTAGATCGATGGGAGATGGAGATGTGCATGGTTTGGGTGGAGGAGTGACAGGAGATGGATAGGGAAGAGGGATCCCAGAGGATCCAAATCCTACCATTGGGGCTGTGAAGATAATTTGACTTAAATGACCAGTGCGGGGCGATAACCGAGGCAATGCGAGATGCATTAGGTTCCAAAATATGAGTTTCCAACAAACAACACAGATTGGACTGGGAGCAAATGAGGGACTTGATCTCAGCTTATTTTGCCGAGGAATTGAGACCTCGGACATTCCATATAGTCCAAGGGATCATTGAGAACCCTGGGAGGAGGGCATCTAGCTTAGAGATAATCTACGGGGGGTCAAGGGGATAAAGGGACCCGAAGCACTAGAAGATCGACAGTTGTAGCCAATGATGGGGGAAGCAATAATATCAGTGGTGTTTAGGGAAGGTTTGGGGGTGGAGTGTTTTTTTTTTGAGTTTTTTTTGGGTGGTGGAATTGGCAGTGGATAGTTTTTTGGGCATGGGAGTGGATTTGGTAATTTGAGTATCAAGAAAATCATCCAAGTCAATATGGGGGGCTGCCATACAGCCAATGATAATGTCTTCAGTGGTCAAAGATTGCTCAAATTCATTATGCTTTCGGTTCTCAGCGAGAACATCCGAGGTCTGAAGATGAAGGCAGTGGGAGACTGTATCTTCACAGTTGGAGACAACATTTGTATCATGGAGGTCATATGTGGACAACCCAAGACTTCAGAGATAGAGCATGCATCCTTGGGACTGTCAACAACTAGTTGTTGAGCATGGAGGTTGAACGTGTTACGGGGGCCTTCCAAGGCCGACGGTAGAGCTGCTGAGAGAGCATGTGTAATCGAATTGGGGCCTATAACTAAAGGATCTTCCAAGGCCGATTGCAGGACAGGGGGAGAGGCGAGTTGGAGCTGCAGCCTTCCAAGGCCGAAGATCGAACAAGGGGGAGTGTTGAATCAGAGCTGCGACCTTCCAAGGACGACGATCAAACAGGCAGGTGAGTCGAGTCGGAGCTGCGACCTTCCAAGGTCGGTTGGTAGGAGGTTAAAGTAGATGCTATCGCGACATCAAAGATCGGGGCGCGAACACCAGAGTCAATTGACAATGGTAAGCAATTAGTGGAGCAGGGGTTGCCATAGGGAGTGGAGGTAGAGCAAATGTTTGAAGGTAACACACAACTCATGGCATTGAGAAAACCAAAGTCGGGTGTGGGAGAAGGGAGAGATGGGTTGGGTAAGTTGGTCGAGGGGTTAGGTTGTTTGGATGGGTGGGTTGGGTTGTATAGGTAACCCAGGTAGAGGAGGTGGTCGGTTGGGTATTTAGAGAACTAGTTTAGTAAGTGGATCGATAGAAATTGGCTCAAAGGAACAAAAGGCAGTTTCGGGTTGGTTTGGTTCGAAGGCTGGCTGGATTGGTTAGGAGGCCGGTTGGGATGGTTGGTCTAAATAGGAGACTGGTTGGGGAAATTAAAGGTGGTAGGCTGAATAAAAGGAGGCAGAGGTTGGGAGAGTTTTAGGGCACGAGGGATGAAGGTTCGTAGGTATGTCAGCAGCGACAGGAAGGGAGAGCAAAGGAGGAAGGGATGAGCAGGGGGTATTAAACAAAGAGGTCGGAAGGACAGTCTGTCCGTCCAGGCATCCAGGTGAATGAGATACAAAATTTAGAGAACTGTGTAGCATCACAGAGACGTGAGGGGAAGCATCTGGCGACATCAAGATCAAGGAGGTGTGACCATCAGTTAAAGGCCTTGGTAACAGACCAGCGGGCAAAGATCTTGCAACCGTTGAACCAGAAGTTTTAGAAGTCTCAGGGATGGAACTCATCGACGGGAGGCGGCCGAAGACTGAATCAGTCACAGTCAAGGATTAAAGTATAGGTATCGATCGCCATATCGGTCGGCCAAAATTAAGATATGTATCAGAGGGTATCGTATCGTATCAAAGATATGCTAAAGATACGCACATAAATGGATAGGAAACACTTTTTATACACTTTTGCATAAAAAAGAGTTAAAAAAGCTATATATAACATGTATTATGCATAAATAGTAAATTGAGAATATCGCACTAGGAATCTAAGGTTTGTAGTTGTCCCATAAATGTAAAATCTTTGTTCCCAACCTTGATTTCTAATTTAGTTAGAGAAAAATGGTTGGTAGCAACTTTGGAACAAAACCACCTAAAAAAAATTGTGTTTTTCTAAAAAATTACCCATTTTGGCCATTTTATGACCGTATCGGTACATATCAGTCGATACATACCGATACACACCGATACGTACCGATACATACCGAAACGTACATTTTACTTCGATTTTGAATTTTTTATAGAGTATCGGTACGTATCGATGGGTATCAGTATGTATCGTAAGATGCGTATCGATACAAAAGGGTTTTAAAATTTTCACATATCGTATCGGTCTGTATCGTATCGGTAGGCCGATACGTATATGTATCGGCCAATACGATACGATATGGACCGATACTTTAAACCCTGGTCACATTCACAGTAACAGTCGTACTTCGATTTCTTTTTTTTTTTGGTGCGCTTTGTGATGTGGGTTGTAAAAGCTTCTTCCGGGTTGGGATCTGTAGAGGCTGATGATCAGAGGCCTAATGGTTCATCGAGGGCTGATGAGCAGAGTCTATCTTTGATTTCTAACAATGCCTGGTCTGATGACCAAAGCATTTGCAAGATGTGCAAATGCGGGGGGGGGACCCAATCGTACTCTAACAACTTGAACAAATGAATGTCCTCCATTTATTATTGTGATCAAAGAGGGGAGCAGATGATCAGCTTCAACTTCGATGCAGACTCGGGCGAATGAAAGTCGGTCCATCACTTCAGTAAGCTTATCATAGTAAAAGGTTTTTCCAATTAGGGAGGCAATGATACTTAAGCCCTTAACACACCAGAAATGAGGGGGTAAGCTGAGGAAGATGACCTATAAAGGTATGGAAGTCGGTGCATAGATGTTGAGAGAAGTATGTTCATTCCAGTGCTTAAGTAATTTTGGTTTCTTCCCAACAAAACAAGGTCCACCATCAATGGTATTAGCTTTGTCAGATTCAGTGTCAAACTTGAAGATGAAGGTGCCATTATCCAACATGAACGTGGACATTACACACCGGCTTTCACTGGTTTTGGAGGGAAGCCTTAACAATGGAGAATGGTGGCCTGTTTCCCAGAAAGAAGCCCACAATGCAATTCTTCCAGTGAAGTATCTCATAGGCTAGGAGGCCTGGTGGACAAAGGCCAGCAAAAGCGGAGTTGTGGATGATAAGGGGTGGAAGTATAGGGTATGGCCAGCAGCGGGGGGAGGAGAGATGGTTCCAGTGGAGGGGGCAGGTTTAGAAACAATGTCGGACTAGGATTGCATATCAGAAGAGGGAAGACCAAGAGAGGTGTAGGAGAGGGAGGGAGGACTGGACAAGGGAGAGACAGGACAGGTCGATGGAGAGGGGAGAGGAGAGAGGAGAGGGGACAGGGGGAGGTGATGGCGGCCAAAGCCGCCGGAAGGGGGTCAGTTACCATAGGTATCGGTCTTCATAGGAGGAGGGGTGAAATAAATTGGGTATATTATTGCCATTTTGAGATGTAAAAATTGCCGAAAAGATGGCAAGAACTTAAATCAATGAAGATGAATAGTTCTACAGGGATTAAGTATGGGTCTTAAAGTTGTTCCCGCATCCAATTCACAAGTCCTCTTTATAAGACAACCTCTCACATCCAACTGTGAAAGATTATCATGAACTTTGACAGTGTTCCAAAATTCCAGATCTATAACACACCGCCCATGAAAACATCGACAAATGCACCACCATCACTACTGAGATTCCTTAATACTCCTAGATTTCCAATAATTGCCTGCCAAATTCAACCATAATATATCCATCAAGTGTTAGCCCAATAACCCCAGCCAAACCTCACTATTGGCAAGCAGTTAACCTCTGAAAAGAGGATTGTATTAAAAAAATCCAGAGATCAGCCCCTACCCCCTCGGACCCATGCCATGACCGCCTGATGCCCTTGCTCCCTTCTACGGCTCCTACCTTTGCCACCTCCCCCTCTCCATTGGAAAATCTACCGTCTTTGGACCACCTCCAGCCTTGCCCCCTCCCTACCCTCTCCTCCTCCTACCCCTCTCCAACCGACCTTTCCCTCCCTCCACCTGTGTTCAGTCATTTCAACCCCCTCTCCACCCATTCACCCCCCTCGTCCACTCCTTCCGTTGGACGTACCCTTTACGTCCACCCTCCTACTATCCTCAACTCTTTCCCTGTTGGCCTTTGCCTGCCTGGCTTTCTGGAATCTGAGATATAGAAATGGAAGAACTGCGAGATAGGATCCTTTTTGGGCAGTAGACCTCCCTTTGCTGTTGTAAAAGCTTCTCTTTTAAATCAATGGAAGCCTACCTGCTCCATAAACACATTTATGCTCGAGAATGGTCCATTCAACTTCAAATTTGACACCGAATCTGACAGACCTACCGCCATCGATGGAGGGCCTTGGTTTGTTGGGAAGAAGCCTATTTCTCTAAGGAACTGGGATGAACACACTTCCTTCAACAAATCCGAACCTACCTTTATTCCTCTATGGGTTGTTCTTCCCAATCTTCCCCTCCATTTTTGGTGGGTTAAAGGTCTTAGCCTGGTTGGCTCTCTCCTTGGGAAGCCCCTTTATTCTGATAAAAGAACTAAGTTGATGGATTGACTTTCATTTGCAAGGATCTGTGTGGAAATCAAAGCTGATCATCCACTGCCCAACTCGGTCACGATCACTGATGGAGGACACTCGTTTGCCTAAGAAATCAAATACGACTGGGTGCCTCCAATCTGTTCGCTCTGCAAATGCTTTGGGCACCAGACTGCTCTACGCATGATTGACCTGGCTGTCCCTGCCTCCCTTACTGACCAAGAGGCTACTGAAGCTTATACCATCTCTGGTAATGTCTCCCTGGAAGCCCCTTTCAAGGATCACAGCTCTAAAAGAAATACGAAAAAAAGAAACTGACTTGCTCATTCATCGGAAACTGCTACTGCTCCACTACTGACGATGGCCTTGGCTCCTAGGACTGCTGGTACATCTCCAATGCCTTTGTTTGATGGATCAAACTCCTCGTTCCTTGTAATGTCAAAGCCTGAGTTAACTGAGGTTACTTCTCTTTACCCTCTGCCAGACCAGATCACTACTGGTACTTCTCAGCTTCTTCCTACTTTGATGTCTCCCTCTTCAGATTGTCAGGCCAGACTGCCAATAGCCACTGAGCCCTTGGCCCCCATCCTCAAATCTATCCTTCCACCTCTGCTTCCCCTCCCTTCCTTCTGTCTTGTCTTCTTTGAAATCTTTTCCATCAAGCCCTAACATCCCCAACCCATTATATTCCTCCACATCTAACCAGACCACCCTTGAACCGGCCTTTATCCCTTTGAACCAATTCCTCCTGGTCCAACTTATAAACAAATTTTCAAAATTCCCTTCAGATCACCCATTATATCTGGGAAACCTTTATAGCCCAACCCACACCTTCGCCTAACCAACCCTATCCAACATTCAAACCAACCCATCAAACCTCCACCTTCCTAACCGGACACCCCTGTCTTCTCCACCCGTCGCCATCCCCTTTAGGTCACTCTCTACCACTTGTTGTCAGCGCCCATCGATGCCTCTGCCGATGACGCCGACAATCTCTTCCACTGCGAATCCCTCGTCCTCCACTGTCGCTGCTACGTTGACGATCTCTACCCTTGCTGATGTTCTTGCCACCATCTTATGTCCGCCTACCATTGCTATTTGATCAGTTGTCGGTCTAATCTCTGCCGTTGATCCATCGCTGGCCTTTGAAGGCCCCTGCTCCACCACTACTCCTTAACCGACCTTGGAAGGTCTCCCTTCCCTCGGCTTCAACTCTAAAGACATCGCTACGTCCCCCTTGCCCATGATGGATCTCCTTACCCCTGCTGGAGACCCTCAGGCCTTTGGCTCCTCTCTGGAAGGCTACCTTAATCTCTATTTTGATGCTAGCCCCCACCCTCTGCATGTACTGGCCTCTGCTAGGCCCCAAACCCCTGTAATGATCTCGCTACCAATGGAATCCCTATCAGTTATGGATCGTTGAGTGCCCAAGATATTCGCTTAGCCCCTCTAGCTGAACTTTTGGATGAGGTCCTTGTTGAGGTTACTACTAACCCCCAGCCTATCCTAATTCCCACTTCTTGCACCCTTCCCCCCCTCTTCTAGCTCTGTCCTCTCCTACACCCTCAGAAAGCAAACCAAAAAATCCTCTTCCACCACTTTAGCTTCTACCAATGCCTTAGCCTCCCCTGTCATAGGCTACAACCGTTACCCCCCTCTAAGACCCCCCGCAGCTCATCCAAGCGCCTGATGCCCTCCACCTCTTGTCCCCAATGATCCCTTGGACAATTTGGAATGTCCGAGGCCTTAATTCCTCGGCAAAACAAGCTAAGATCTGTTCCTTTATCAGATCCTCCCAGTCCAACCTTTGCTGTCTTTTAGAAACCCAGGTTCTTGAGGCCAATGCCTGTCGTATAACCTCTTCTATTGCCCCCCGTTGGTCTTTTGAATCCAACTACCTTCACAGTCCCAATGGCCAGATTTGGATCCTTTGGGACCCATCCTCCCTGTCTATCTCGTCTCTCCTCTTCATCGCAAGTCACACACATCTCCATCTCCCATCACTCCGGTCCCTTCATCTGCTTGCTTTCTGTTATCAATGCTCATAATAGAGCTTTCCTTAGGTAGCCCCTTTGGACTGACCTCCCCTCCTTATCTCCTTCCTTAAGTTCTCGGCCTTGGGGGATTGTTAGTGACTTTAATGTAATCTGTTTCAGCCACGAAAAGCACGGGGGAAACCCCAATGATTCTCAGGTGGTTGCATCCTTTAACGATTGCATTGATGATCTCAATCTCACTGACCTTCGATGGTCGGGTGCATAATTCACCTGGCACAATAAAAGAGCCGGAACTCATCGGGTAGCTTGCAAGTCTGATAGAACCCTGGTTAATGAAGCTTGGATGGACTCTTACCCTTCCTCCCATGCTTGCTTTAATCTCCCCGGGATTTCTGATCATAACCCCATTTCCCTTCATGTCCTCCCTTTCCACTCGTTCGGGCCTAAGCCTCTTAAATTCTTTGACATGTGGATCTCTCACCCAGACTTCCATTAGTTAGTTTACAGTGCCTGGAACATCCCCATCTCCCGCTCTCTCTCTCCCCTCCTTGCTTTTGCCAAAAAGCTCAAGAATGTTAAAGCCACCCTCAAGCTCTGGAATGCCTCCACCTTCAGGACCATCTCCTCCCGAGTTGCCATTGGTCGAGATAAGCTTCTCTCCATTCAATCCAGACTCTAGCAGGATATCCTCAACACTGTCTTGACTGAGGAAGAAAAATTGGCAGCTTCTAACCTCTCCTTGCTTCTAGAGCAAGAGGAAAGCTTTCTCCACCAAAAAGCCTGCATTAAATGGCTCGAGCTTAGAGACTCCAATACGGCTTACTTCCACCGCTCCCTTAAAGCCAGCAATAATGCCAACTCCATCCCCATGCCCATTTCTTCCACTGGGAATGATCTCTACTCTCCTGACCTCATCAAGACCAAGGCTATTTCCCATTTCCAGAGAATCTTCAATCCCCCCATACTTCCCAACCTCATAAACAAGTTTGTCCCTGAGGAGCTCCTTCCCTTTCTCCAATCCATCCCCAATGAGGAAGATATCCTTTCGGCCATCCTCTCTCATAAGACTAATAAAGCCCCGGGTTCCAGATGGCTTCAACATGGGATTCTTCTCCTCTTGCTGGAATACCATCCGTAATGACCTCATTCTTGCGGTGCGAAGCTTCTTCCTCAACCCAAACCAAATCGGTGGGATCAATAACACCTTCCTCTGCTTTATCCCTAAAAAGGAAGGAGCGGTCTCCATGAATGATTTCAGACCCATCTCTCTGCAATCTTTTCTATAAATTCATTGCAAAATTCTTGCCAATAGGATTCAGAAAGTCATTGATTCTCTTGTCAGTCCCAACCAATCCGCCTTTATAGCGGGTAGGAGCAATGCTGACAATATTATCCTATGTTATAAGGTTGTTCGGGGTTTTGATCGTAACACTCACACACGATTAGTTGGGACTTCATTTCCAACGTTCTGCTCCAAATGGCATTCCCGGCCTCTTTTGACCTATGGATTCATACCTACATTTCCTCCTCTTTCTCTGTCCTTGTTAATAGAAGCCCAGCTGGCTACTTCCCCTCAGGCCGTGGCATTCGCCAAGGATGCCCCCTTTCTCCTCTCTTCTCCCTTTCCTTAGAAATTCTTTCCCGTTCTATCCAATCTACCACGGACAACCATCTCATCTCCCCTATCCCCAAGTGCAAAGCTCTCCTCTCCCATTTGGCTTTTGCTGATGACATTATGATTTTCTCCAAGGCTGACCCCCTTTCCATCACCACCATCATATCTACCCTTCACAACTTTGAAACACTTTCGGGTCTCAAAATCAACCTCCTTAAATCCAATATCTTCCTCTCGGCTATCTCTTCTGAGGCCAAGAAAGTCCTTTGTGGCAGCTCGAGCATCCCTCTGGGCTTCCTCACTGTTAAATACCTGGGCCTGCCCCTTATTTCTTCTAGGCTATTTGCCATCACTGCAACCCCTTACTCGACCATCTCAGGAAAAAGCTCTAGCTTTGGAAAGGCAAGCTCCTCTCTTTTGCCGACCACCTTACCTTGATCAGATCGGTTCTCCAATCTATGTATCTTTATTGGTTTGGTACCTTCATCCTCCCTGCTTCGGTGATTAAGTCTTTTGAGGGTCTTCTTTGCTCCTTCCTCTGGAAAGGCACAGAGTCTTCCAAGTTCCTCAGGCCCCTCCGCTACAAGGTCCGTCTCCCCAAAGCTGAAGGAGGTTTAGGAATTCATAGAATTAAGGAAGCCAATTCGGTTGGTGTCTTTAAGCTTATTTGGAAAATTGAGTCCAAACACAAAATCATTTGGGTTGATTGGATCCTCTCTGGTCTTCTCAAACACAACTCCCTTTGGACTGCCCCCTCCACCCATGATGCTTCCTGGATCTGGAGGAAGATTCTTGAGCATAGACCCATTACTCTCATTGCCATTTCACACTCCATTAGGAATGGGAACTCTACCTCCCTTTGGAAGGACCCCTGGCATCCTTTGGGTATCCTATCTCATCTTCTCACTTAAAGAGTGACTACTCCTCTGGTTTCCCTTCTAATGCTTTGGTTTTCCTTCTATGCCATTGGTTGGTCCCCCCTCCTCTCCCCCTCCTCTTGCGGATTTCTGGTCTTCTCTTCCCCCTCTTCCCCCTGGCCATTGAGGGAGGGAAGACAAATGCAACTGGCTCCCCTCCTCCAATGGCATTTTCTCTTTTGCCTCGGCTTGGGCCCACATTCGGACCTCTTCCCCGACTGTCCCGTGGCATAAATTGGTCTAGTTTAAGGGTCACAATCCCCGACACAGTTTTATCCTTTGACATTGCCTCTCCAACTTTCTTCCAACCCAATCCGTCCTCATCCACCATGTCATCCAGGTTAACCCTTCTTGCTGTCTTTGCCCCTCTGGGCTGAAGATATCCCCCACCTTTTTTTCTCCTACCCCTTCTCCTCCCTTGTTTGGAAATCTGTTCTCTCCAAATGCTGGAGAAATCCTAGAACTATCCTTCCTTTTAATAGAGAATGCATTTGGATTGACATGACATTCTTTGGCCCTTCCATTTGCGACACCCTGGGAAAATTGGCTTTCTGTGCTACTATCAACCATCTTTGGATGGAGCGCAACATTCGTAGATGGGCCCCCAAATCTAGATCCCCGGATTTGATTTAGAAAATTATCTACTTTGATGTTACCTCTAAAGCTCAGGCCATCCATGCCCTCCACCCTCACCCTATCCCTATTTCCCCAAAAAATTCCCACATCATTACTTTTTGGAACTTGCAGATTGACCTCATCCATCCTGCTTGAGCTTAGTGCTGTTTCCCCCCCCCCCCTTTTGTTCCTATTGTAGCTTAGTGCTGTTTCTTGTTAGTTATTGTGGTCCCCTCAGGTTGGCTTCTTCTTGTTGGCTTAAGCCCTCCCCCCCCCCCCTTTTTCCCCTTGTTATATTCTTCTCTTCTTGGTAATGAATTATTTATTCATCCAAAAAAAAAAAAAAAAAAAAACCTCTGAAAAGATACTCTACATAGATCCGATGATATACTAATAACATCAATATCACCATGAACAAGATGTGAAGTCTAGAAATGTTGATCCATTCCTTTCTGAGTGCACCTATAAGCTTGCGTCCATAAAGAAATAGCCCCAATGTGTCGAATCAAGTCCACAGTTAACCCTATGTTTTGGTGGAAATAAGAGAGTAAGCTTGCGGCCTTGGTTATAGAATGTGTAAATAGTTGAAGGTAAAAAAGGGTTTAGAATGAAATCAGGTTTGGGTTTAGAAGGAATGGTGATGAATGTCTAGAATAAATTCGAATCTGAAGTTGTTTTCATGGGAATTTTTATGTAAGGTTACAAGGCTGGAGTGGGTTTTGGTATGCGGAACATAAATTATAGTTCATGTTGGTGGTATTTGCAGGGGGACTACTGTATACAATTCCCCAACAGCAGTGGTAATCAGAAGAAAGAATGGGAGCAGCACTTGATGGAGAAGAGAGAGGGTGGAGGTCACTCATAGCAGCAAGGGGAGTAGGAGTTTCTGCAACATGGCTTTGTCAAGTATATACCTGGATAAGAGGAAGATCTGTAGAAGTAGTAACAGAGGAATCCGATCGGGTCGACACCGAGGAATCAGCCAAAACTGGAAGAGGAGAATCTCCAATGGAGAGAAATGGGACAGATTGCCTTATGGAGAAAAGAAAGGTAGATCCTAAAAAAATGTGACTTCTTTGGACAAAATTTTTTCTCAGGGATGGACAACAAAATCTCTCTTTTGAGAGGGAGAATATCCAAGAAAAACACACTTCACTGACTGAGGACCTAATTTGTCATGATGAATATCTAATACATAAACAAATGCCACACATTCAAACACTTTGGAGGTGAGGAGAATAATGTGTGAAGATTTAAGGAATTGTAAACCTTATAACAGAGTCCCTAAGAAGTTAATCTGGCAAGTATTAGAGTAGAAAAGTGTTTCAAGTAAATATGTGGACATGAAGAAATGTACGACGGTGTGGTGACTAGTGTATGAATTGTGTGTGTGGGGGGATTCAAGGCAATGAATTCTCAATTACAATTGGATTATATCAAGGATCAGCTTTAAACCCTTATTTATTTGCGCTTATCATTGATGATTTGACCATTGACAATCAAGAGGAGGTTCCTTGCTGTAATGCTTCTTGCTGATGATACATTTTTTTTTCTTTGGATGAATAAATAATTCATTGCCGAAGAGAAGAATATACAAAGGAGAAAATGGGGCAGGGGGCAAAAAGAAACCAAACCCACAAAGTATTTAACTAGGGGAGAGCCATTTGGGGGGGGGGGGGGATAATAGATGTAGGAAAACCCCAGGAAACAATAGTGGGCCTATTCCTTGGGGTATCACGAACCGGGCGATGGCAGATAGATCTAAGCTTGGAGGAGACATCAAAGTAGATGGCCTTCCAAATCCCTTCCAGGGAACAGGATTTGGGCATCCATCTATGAAGATTACATTCTATCCAAACATGGTTGATGGTGGTGCAAAAGGTAAGTTTCCCTGCTATGTCACAAATGGTGGAGCCACTATAGGTCATGTCTACCCAAATCCATTGCCGAGAGAGGAAAGATGGGATGAGTGGAGGGCTAGTAAGAGCGAAAGACCTTTTTCCAGATGGATGCAAAGAAGGGGCAGGAGAAGAAAAGATGGTCAACATCTTCTGTACCATTCCAACACAAACAACAGACGGTAGGAACCTGGATGTGACGGCAATTAAGGAAGGACTATGTTTGGAGACAGTAGGAGAGGGCACGCCAAGCAGTGAAGCTGTGGCGGGATATTTGACCCTTGAACCAGACGATGTTTCTCCAAGGAATAGGAGGATCTTTGCAGCGGGTAAAGTTCCAAGCAGATACGGAGGAGAAGCAGCCTGAGGAGGAGGGGGGCCAAATGATGGAGTCTGGAATTCCTCGGTGCCCGGGGGGAATGGGGGGAGAGAAGACTAAAGATTAGAGAGGGGAGGAGGAAGAAAGGGAGGAGACCAGCCAGAAGGAGAGAGAATGGAGTCAACGTGGCAGAACGAGTTGAGCCCGAAGCCGCGATGATTCTAGGGGAAGCAAGAGGGAGAAGGATGCCCGCAGGGTGCCAAGGGTCGAGCCAGAGCAAGGCGGAGGAGCCATTGCCGATAGTGCCAGAAAATGCGGGAAGGGCTAAGGATCTGGAATTAAGAATGCATCTCCAAATCCAGGAAGCATCTGGGGAGGGGGAGGCAGTCCAAAGGGAATCATTTTTAAGGGGCACATAGTAGACCCAGGAGACTCATATACTCTGCTGCTTGGAAATGATTTTCTAGATGAGCATGAGGATAGCAGCAGAGTTGACAGGGAGTCAATGGCTTTCGAGGTAGAGGCAGGGAGGGAAAAGATGCCCGACCAATAGAGGCAGAGAGATTGGAGGACAGACTTGATGAGGACGAGGCGTCCGGCATAGGAGAGGAGTTTCCCCTTCCAAAGCTGGAGCCTTTTCCTGATGGAGTCAAGGATGGGGGTACAGTAGTGGTGGGAGGGGCGAGAGGAGATGAGGCGAAGGCCAAGATATTTGACAGGGAGGGTTCCAGATAAGAAACCAGAGATGGAAAGGAGATAAACATCACGAGAGTCTGGAGGGAAGCCATGATGTTGGAGATGGAGGTCGGATCGGTTTTAGAGAAGATCATGAGGTCATCAGCAAAAGCCAGGTGGGTAAGCATGAGAGCTTTGCATTTAGGGATGCGGGAGATGAGGTGTTGATTAGTGGAGGAATGGATAGAATGAGAGGACTTCGAGGGCCAGGAAAATAAGAAAAGGGGAAAGGGGGCATCCCTATCTGATACCAGCCGCAGCGGAGAAGAACCCCGCAGGACTACCATTGAGGAGGACGGAGAATGGGGTTGGATATACAAGCATGGACTTAGTGGAGGAAGGAGGGGGGGAAGGACATTTGGAGGACAAAGGAGATAAAATCCCAACGGATCGAATCAAACACCTTGTGTATGTCTATCTTCAGAGGGGTCATTGACGAGTGGGATTTGCCGTTGAATCCACGAATAATCTCATGGCAAAGGATGATGTTATCCAATATACTTCTCCCAACAATGAAAGCGGAATGATTTGGACTGACGAGGGAGTCAATAACCTTTTGGATCCTATTAGCAAGGATCTTGGCAATTAACTTGTAAAGAAGATTGCATAGGGAGATGGGTCTGAAACCTTACATGCTCTGGGCACCATCCTTTTGGGGATAAGGAAGAGGAAGGAATGGTTGATGCCAGAGATTTGGGAGGGGTTGAGGAAAAAGCTACGGATGGCGAAGATGAGGGCATCACAAATGATGTGCCAACAGGTGGAGAAAAATCCCATACTGAAACCATTGGGGCCAGAAACTTTATTGGATTTATAATGAAGGACAGCACCTACGATCTCATCATCAGAGTGGATGGCTTGAAAGGATGGCAGGAGATGATTCAGGATGAATTTATTAAGGGAATTAGGGGGTAGGGGGGAGGGGAGAGTGGGGAGAAGGGGGAGGGTGGAAAAGAGCATCAAAGTAGGAGACAACCTCGTCTTTAATGTCATTGGGGGAGGTAAGCTCCAACCCAAAGCGAGAGATGAGCTTGAGAATGGAGTTGGTGTTAGTGTGGGCTTTGAGAGAGCGGTGAAAGTAAGCCGTGTTGGAATCTCCCAGCTCAAGCCATTTGATCCTAGACTTCTGGCGGAGAAAGTATTCTTCTTCTTGGGCAAGGCGAGAAGAGAGGTCCAGGGCAACCTGCTTTGAAGGCCAATTTGCCACGTTTGAGCTTTTTGGCAAAGGTGAGGAGAAGAGAGGAGGAGATGGGGGTGGGAACGGCCCAAGTATCACTAACCAAGGGAAGGGATCCATCATGAAGGGTCTAAATGTCGAAGAACTTGAAGGATTTGGGTTCGAAGGATATATGGGGTTAAACGAAGAGGGAGATGGGGGAGTGATCGAAGATACCCGGAAGGTCAAAATTAGCATGAGAGGCAGGGAAGGCGGTGAGCCAAGCTTCATTGAAAAGAAGACGGTAGAGCTTGCAGGCCACACGGTCCTTACCAGTTCGACAATTTTGCCAAGTGAATTTCGAGCCGGTCCATCTAAGATCATCCATACCAATATCCTCAATGCAATTATTGAAGGATTCAGAGGATGGAGAGTCAATGGGGGTTCCACCAAGTTTTTCATAAGAAGCCCGAACCACATTGAAATCACCAGCAATCCCCCAGGGAAGAGAGGAGAGGGTGGAGGAGAAGGAGAGGAGGTCGGACCACAAAGGGAGCCTATCAGGGGCTCAATTAAGAGCATAGATAACAGAGAAAAAGGAAAGAAGGGAGCCTGAGGGAAGGGAGAAGAAGTGAATGACTTGGGAGGAAGAGGCAAGAAGGGAGATATTGATGAGGAGAGGGTTCTAAAGGATCCAATGCGCTCGTTGGGCGAATGGGTATAGTTGGAAATAAAAGACCAAGACAGAGCAACAGAGGCAACAATGTGAGAGGCATTAGCTTCAAGGACACTGGTTTTGAGGAGGCAGTAAATAATAACCTTGGAAGACTTGATACGGGAGCGAATAACAGCCTGTTTGACAGAGGAGTTTAGACCTTCGACATTCCAAATAGTCCAAGGAATCATTTATGAGGGGGGAGGGAGGGAAAATGAGACTCCAAGGAGCAGGAGGATGGGGTAGAGGACGGGGCAGGCTTGGTCATAATCCTACGAGAGTACTCTTTGAGGGGGGAGGGCAATGGGGGTGGGAAGCTTAGTGATGGAGTCTCTTAGGGCGTTGGAGGGTAGACATGGCCTTTTTCTTGTGATTGGAAACAAGGGGTTTAGGGGGGACCGGAGGAGCCAGTTAAGGTAAGGGGGATGTCTCAGCTAAAGGACCAGGTTTCCCAGGAGGGGGGAGGCCCTTAGGGCAAGAGCCCACAAGTATAGAGCCAAGTTGAGGGCCAGGAACCGAGGGGTGATTCCAACAAATTGCGACGATGAGAAGCATCCAAAACAAATATGTTACAAGGGCAGGAAGCACCAGTGACAGCCGAGGTGAAGGTTAGTGATGACGCCTTCTTAAGCATTTCGGCTAAGGATGGAGAGAGCCCACAGGGAGCGTGGGAGAGAGGAGCAAGTGTAGCGGAGGTAGCCGATATTGTCACTAAGGATTGAGAGTCGATGATGATGCCTTCCAAGGCGTCTAGGAGAGTTAAGGCAGCAGGGGGTGATGTCACAGGATCAATACCCAGCAGATGGCCAGGCGAGAGCACAGAAGGCAAGGAGGTATCACTGTAGAGGGTAGTGGTACCCCCCAAGGCGAGTGTTGCAGCGTCAGGAGGTCGAGAGAAAAGGCAGCAGTATCACACGATGCAGGGACATCGGTAGTGGAGATATTAGAAGCGGAGACAACAGCTGTAATAGAGACATCAATAGGTGGAGATAATAGCAGGTCAGGCGGAGCAGCAACAAGAGTAGCAGAGACAACAGTGGCGGAGTCAAAAGTAGGCCAAACGGTGGCATAATTGCCTAACAGACGCAAATCAGATGGAGTAAGGCAGGTATCTTCCATGGCAACGGGGCAAACGGGCAAGGGGGTTGAGGGGGGAGGCAAATCAGGGAGGAAGGGTCTCCCAGAGGAGATGGAGGGGAGAGAAGGCGATGCAGAAAGGCTGGTCTCATGAGACAGAAGGGTGGAGGTAGAGTCGGGTAAGGAAGGAGACGTGTTAGGTAGGCGGGTTGGGTCCAGAGAAGATGGACCAGGATCATGGTGGATGGAACGAGGTGGGTTTGGGTAGGGACAGGGGTCCACGGGATTACAAAACGGGTGGAGCGGGTCATATAGATTACCCAGAAAGAGGGTGATCTACATGGAATTTTGAAAATTCCGACAAGAGTTCGATTAGGAGGAATTGATCGAGTGGATAAAAAGGCGGTTCAAGTTGGACCAGCTGGTTCAAGAAGGAAGCCATAAGAGGGAATCTAGGGATTTTCGTACCAGGGAGAGATGAGTGGCCAATAAGAGGTAGGAGCAGGGGGAGAGTCAATGAGGAGGGGACAAAGGGAAGAGAGGAAGGAAGCAGGGATCGTTCAGGGTCTCAGAGGCGAGAGAGGGTGAGGTAGTAGGAGGAACCGAGTTGCAAAGAGGGGAAACAGGGGGCAGTGTCAGGGTGGCAGGCAATATCCAATCATCAAGGCAATCTAAGGTGGAGAAACGGTTATTGTCCCCAAGATTCTCAAACGGACCATCGGTACGAGACAAGGGTCCAAAACGGCAGAGGAAAGGTTGCCGGCTGAAAATTTTGTCTATAATTCCTCTTAAAAGATTTTCTCAAGGGGCGGAGCTCAAATACTTTGTTTTCAGGCACTGAAGTTGCTAAAGTCGAGCCTTCATTCTGAATTACCTAGGGAGCAGGTCTGACATGAGCTTCATTCTTCTCAATCAGAATATCTTCGTGGGCCGTACTTTGAATTTTTTTTTTTTTCACAATGGATGGTTGCATGCCCAAAGCAGTTGCAGGCAGAGCACATGGGAGGGATCCATTCATACTTTATTTCTTGTTCAAAGGAGTGGTCATCTCCCTCAAGGACTTTGACAGAGGACGGAAGGCTTCTTTTAGCTGAAACCTCAACGTAAAAATGAGCAAAAGACAAGCGGTCCATGGTCTTGGTTCTCCTGTCAGAATAGAGGGGCTCGTTAATGATAGTTTTGAAGATGCTTAGACCCTTGACACACTAGAAGTGGAGGGGAAATTTAGGAAGGGAGATCCAAAAGGGGATGGACTTCGGTTCTAAATGAAGGAGGTACGTTCGTCCCATTGTCGCAAGAATATCGATTTTTTTCCCATAAACCAAGGGCTACCATCTATAGCAACAACCTTATCTTTAGGGGAGGAGAAGTTAAGACAAAGAGACCATTATCGAGCATATAGAAGGAGAGGGGGCACAAAGGATGCCATTAATTGAGAAGGGAGGCTTTAACAATAGCGAAGCCCACAACACAAAGTTTCCATATGCAGACTTCTGAGTCGAGGAGCCCAGGGGCCCAAAGACCCACGGGAGTGGAGTTCAGTGAGGAGTGGGGATGAAAGTAAAGAGAATGGCCTAAGGTGGGAGGAGGAGGAGAGGAAGGAGAAGGGGAGGAGACCACAACAGAGGACCAAGGATAGCACCCAGGAGGAGAGGAGGGAGGAGGGGCGGGA
Organism: Macadamia integrifolia; assembly: GCF_013358625.1. Taxonomy (NCBI): domain Eukaryota; kingdom Viridiplantae; phylum Streptophyta; class Magnoliopsida; order Proteales; family Proteaceae; genus Macadamia; species Macadamia integrifolia. Next base: position 45,229,727 of record NC_056561.1, on the reverse strand, counting down.
GAGGAAGATAGGGCAGGGAAGAAGGGGCCACCGTCGGCAGCAGCCGGCGGAGGAGGGGGGAGAGGGCATGGGTTCAGGTCATCGGAGGAGGGGAGGACTGAAGCGGGTCGGATTATTAGCCTTATGTAGGAAGATTGTTGAGAATTTAAGTATTGCTTTTGTGTTGCTGATGAAATTATTTTGGTGCATGAGAGAAAAGCATGGAATAATGCCAAGTTGGAATTAGAGAGATTAACCTCAAAATCAAAAGATTTAAAGATAAATAGAACTAAGAAAGAGTATATGATGTGTAAGTTTAGTTATGCTAGAACGAATAATGTGGTGGTGAAAATTGATGCAAGAGAGATTTGGTAAAGTGATTATTTCAAGTATATGGGCTCAACCATAAAGAAAGAAGGTGATATAGAAGACGATATTTCACAGAGTATTAAAATAGGATGAATGAAGTGGAGGGGTGCGTCCGGAGTGTTGTGTGATCGTTAAATTCTTTTAAAACTTAAAAGGAAAATTTTATAGGACAGTCAATGCGACCAGCTATGATGCATGGTTTGGAATATTAGGCAGTTAAGAAGCATCATGTAGATAAACTCAGTGTAACAGAGATGAGGATGATGAGATGAAGGTGTGGCAAAATTAGAAAGGATAAAGTAAGGAATGATCATATTACAGCTGATTTGGGAGTCGCTTTGATACATGATAAGATACGAGAAATTCATATTAGGTGGCAGACCATATTCAATGGGCTTGAAGACTAAAAAACAAATGAGTCTTTAAGCCCATTGAGCTTTGGAAGTCATCCTTCCTAGGTTATGGTCACCCTGATTGGGTTTATAATCTCCCCTTAGGGCTGTATGCAACCTCCCCGTTCTTTTAATGCATTTATTTATTCACCCAAAAGAAAAAAAAGATCAATCTTGGAAAGTGTATCAAATTTCTCTGATCCAACTCCCGAGTATTTTTTTTTTCTTGGATGAATAAATAAATTCATTACCAAGAATAAGAATATACAAGGGAGAGAGAGAGGGGCAACATGCCCAAAGAACAAAACAAAACTAACAAACAAACAAGCCTTGGAAAACAACACATGAAGAGGCCCGAACAAAACAAAACTAGCTTAGGTGGGGGAAATGAGTTAGAATATGTGGATTAGGAAGACCAATGAGAAGGGAGTTGGAGAAGAAGTAGAAGAGGGAAAGGAGAGGAGGCGATGGTATGGTGGAATAGAATGTTGAGTAAAATCTCACTAGTATCAATATATTACTTCACTAACATATTTACAGGAATTTACACATACCTCCCTAAGGAGGGAAAAAGGGAAAAAATAAAACAGAATGACTAAACCACCCTTAGAACAACATAACTAGTATCCTTAACACTCCCCCTCAAGCTGGAGAATAAATATCATACATTCCCAGCTTGGACAACAAAGAACTAAACTGATGATAAAGAAGACCCTTTATGAAGATATTAGCCAGCTGATCTCCAGTCCTCACAAAAGGTGTACATATGTAACCAAAGTCATTATTCTCTTTAATGAAGTGTCTATCCACCTCTATGTGTTTTGTTCTCTCATGTTGCACAAGGTTGTGGGCTATATTTATGGCAGCCTTGTTATCATAATAAAGTCTCATAGGTGCCTCAGTATCAAATCCCAACTCTTGGACTAGCCTTCTCAGCCTAAGAAGATCACATACTCCAAGAGCCATACCTTTAAATTCTGCCTCTGCACTAGATTAAGCCACCGAAGGTTGTTTCTTGCTCCGCCATGTGACTAGGTTTTCACCTACAAAGGTACAATAGCCTGAGGTAGATCTCTTGTCAGAGACTGAGCTAGTCCAATCTGCATCAGTAAAACCTCCAATCCTCATGTGGTTATACTTGGCAAAAAGTAGTCCTTTTCCTAAAGAGGACTTCAAGTATTGGAGATAGAGTAAACCGCATCCAAGTGCCCACTCTTGAGAGCATGCATAAACTGACTCACAACCGCATTGCATAAGTAAAGTTTGGATGAGTCAAGGACAACTAAATAAGCTTCCCAACTAGCCTCTGATATTTCCCTACATCAACAAGAGAAGGGCCAACATCTTCTCCCAGCTTATGATTCTACTTAATAGGAGAACTTGCAGTTTGCAGCCTAACATTCCTGTTTCTTTCAATAGGTCTAGGATAAAGTTCCTTTGGCATATATTTATGCTCTTCTTGGATTTAGACACTTCAATCCCAAGAAATATTTTAAGGGTCCTAGATCCTTAATTTCAAACTGTTGGGATAAGTAGTTCTTCACCTTGGCTATCTCAGCTCTGCCATCTCCAGTTACCATAATGTAATCAACATAGACAATCAGGGCTGTAATGGTGTCATTATCACGCTTAGTGAACAAAGTGTAGTCAGCCTGACTTTGGGAATAGCCATTCTTCAAAATGGCCTGTCTGAACCTTTCAAACCAAGCCTTTGGAGATTGTTTAAGACCATGCAGGGCCTTTTTGAGAAGACGCACCTTTCTTGTAGCTGAAGGAAACTTAAATCCATAAGGAGTTTGCAAATCCACCTCCTCTTCTAAGTCGCCATGTAGGAAGGCATTCTTCACATCCAATTGATAATGGCTAATCCTTATTCGCGCTGCCAAAGATAAGAGAACCCTTATGGTGTTATGCTTAGCCACAGGAGCAAATGTCTCTTAATAGTCAGTGCCACACTTGAATATATCCTTTTGCCACCAACCTAGCCTTGTACCTCTCAATAATACCATCTGACCGGTACTTGATTGTGTAAACCCACATGCATCCAACTGGAATTCTCCCCCTTGGAGGATCAACCAATTTCCAGGTACAATTTTTCTCGAGGGCCATCACTTCCTCAATCATAGCTTGCTTCCACTTGGGGTCAGACATAGCTTAAAAAACATTCTTGGGAATAGAAACAGATGAGAGAGTAATAGTAAAATGCAACATTTGTAGGGGAGAGAGAGTCATAAGAAACAAACTGGGTTATAGGATTAATACAAGCTCTCTTTCCCTTTCTAATAGCAATAGGAAGATCTAACTCTGATGAGGAAGGAAGGATATTACTTGACTGAGGAGGATGGATCTCAAGATTTGGATTCAAAGAAGACCCTTGTCAAGTCTTCTTGTTCCTTTTTGTCTACACAATGGTCAGCTTTTCATTACCTGAACCTGAACCACCTCTTTAATGTTCACCAACAATAATAATATCCACCTCTTTGTGTTTCCCAATATCAAGCATAAAAGGAGAGATAGGCAATGGGAAAAGAAAAGAGATTTCATCAGTAGCCTTTTCACTTCCATTATTCTTCCCCTGCAAAGGATGTTAATGAGGTGCAAAACAAGATGCAGACTCAAGGAAGGTGAGATCTTTAAAGAGAAGCCCCTGTCTGGAAGAAGGATGATAACACTTGTATCCCTTGGTAGTGGAAAAATAGCTAAGAAAGATACATTTAAGAGCTTTAGGGTCCAGTCTAGTCCGAGACTATAACAAATACACCCAAACACTTTGGGGGGAAGAGAGAAAGAAGAAGACTGAGGAGAAAAGGTGTCCAAGGGAGTTTTGAAGCCAAGAAGTTTTGTTGGCATACAGTTGATAAAAAAAGTAGCAGTAAGAAGTGCAACTGACAAAAAAATTTTAGGAACATGCATGCCAAAGAGAACTCCTACTGATTTCCAACAAATGCCATTTTTTCCTCTCAGCTATTGCATTTTGTTGGGATGTGTTAACACAAGCTAGCTGATGGATAATGCCATTATCAGTAAAGAAGTCTTGAAGACCGCCATACATATACTTCCCCCCTTGTCAGAACGAAAAATTTTATTCTTGGCATCAATGTACATATCATATGAAAAAAATTATTAAAGGCATCATACACATCACTCTTATGCTGTATCAGAACAGTCCAAGTAGCACTGGAAAAATCAAAAAATAAAACATAAAGGGCCACCAAACATCAGAGTACACAATGTGAAAAAAGAACAGTCGATCTATTACAATGATAAGGATAAGAAGACCAACAACGTTTGGCAAAAATATATGGTTCGCAATGAGAGACATGAGAACTAGGAAAAGAAGTAGATAAATGAGGTAACTATTTCTTCACAATAACAAAAGATAGATGTCATAATGTTGGTGCCAAAACATCACAGAGTCCAAAAACTACCATCAGTACGTCCACACACATAGGACTGAGCTGTAGCCAAAAAAGGTGATTGAGGTTCAAGTAGGTAGAGCCCTTTCCCCTCACGCCCACTAATAATAATCATTTTCGTCACCAAATCCTGAAAGACACAATGAGAAGGAAAAAAAGTGACATAATAGTTTAGGGATTTTGTTAGGTGACTCACAAATAAGAGATTAGTGGCAAGGTTAGGACTATGAAGAACAAAATCAAGTGAAATGAAAGATGTAATAGGAATGCTACCTTTACTAGAAATGGAGGAAAGTGAGCCATCGGTAACCCTGACCTTATCTTTACCGGAACAAATAGAGTACGTATCATAATAATGTGACGTACCAGTCATAGATCCGTAGCACTAAAATTAATAACCCAAGATGGAGCTACGGAAGGAGCAGCTGAGGAAACCTGCAAGGCTGAAGCTTAGGAATCTGGCACTGTCAGTGAAGATGATGGACCCCCAAGTTGCGACATGACCCTGCGGAATGCTACAATATCCTCTTTAGTAAGGGAATTGTGCACTGCCTGTATGCTAGGAGCAGCCCCTGTAGTATCAGTCTCAGTCTGAACACTATGGGCTCTAGCTCCCCCACTACGTCCACCACGAGCACCATTAGATCCACCCCACATGCCAGGAGAACGACCATGAAGTACCCAACATCTCTCTTTGGTGTGCCCAGATTTCCCACAATAATCACATCATCTGTCATCTTCACGAGGTGGCCCTTGACCTTGGCCACCACCACGCCAATCTCCCTGAGAACTAGTAGTAAGAGCTGACAGCTTAAGAGGAGGGCAGGTTCCGGAGGGCAGGTTCCATGGCCACCCGCCTGGTCTCGTCACTCTATAGATAGCTACACACTTCATCAAGAAATGGAAGAGGAGACCGACCTAAAATTTGTATCTGGGTGGGATTATAATCAGGATTCAAACCACCAAGTAAGATAAGAACATGTTCCTTTTCAAGTGTTTGATTAACCTTAGCTTCATCTGTAGAAGTGGACAGTTGGAGGTCCCTATAATGATCCTACTCTTCCCAGAGATTAATGACAGTGTTGTAGTACTCAGAAATGGTCCTATTCCATTGCTTCATGGCAATGACCTTTTGAAGTAGTTGATACACTTTGGTCGAGTCACCCACACAGTAAAAAATTTTAGTAACACTGTCCCAAATATCCTTGGCAGTCTCTTTCCTCATAAACCTTCTTCCAATCTCAAGTTTCATAGAAAAAATCAGCCATAGAAAAAATCAGCCATGTCATAACAGTGGAGTTTTCAATCTCCCATTTTGGATATGATGGGGTCATTTGGGTTAGGAGCCTTAATGGTACCTGTAACATACCCGAGCTTTCCCCTGCTCAACAAGGAAAGCTTCACAAAATGAGTCCAATCCAAGTAATTTGAGTTGTCCAACTTCACAATAGAAATTTGAGTATTCGAGTTATTAAAAACCATATGGGTAGGATGAGTAGAACCACTCAATGCACTTGTTGAAATATCTCCAAAGAGGGCCCCAAGTCCACTATCATTAGACATATTATAGGGAAAGGATCACACACAAGGTGGGGAGTACACACTCTACCCAAATATGCTTTCCCTGAACCCCAAAAAAAAAATCCAGCAGCCAAACCAAGCACATACTTAAAGGAAATTCACACCATCTGCCCTCTTCAAGGTGTAGGATCATAACATAGGAGGTCAATAGCCCTAAACATCATTCCTTACAAACATATAGCAATCGGAAGCATCACAGACCACATTTTAGAGACAAAAAAACCCAAAAAATAGGGTTGGCGGTACCCTATATTCGGTGGAAAAATCAAGTTGCTGCATACCTCAAGAAGGCTTGTAACGAGAACAAGAGGGGTGGTAATACACCCTAGGGCAATCCAAATGGGCCTGGTTTCAGCTCCAAAGCTGACCATATGAGAGAGAAAGAGAGAAGACACTCCAGGGACGGCAGTGAGCTTGCCTCGGCCTGGTTTTTCTTAATGCAACCTTTAAGTGTCTCTTTCTTCAAAGGAAAACTCCCCTTGGTGTCTCTATAGTCTCCTTGCATGCCTCTTTCAAGTTTTCTTCAATCTTATCACATAAAAGTCCCTTTCCTTGGAACCCCTTTGTAACCTAGGGTTCCAAAGAGGAGAAGGAAGGAGACTAGTAGCTCGACTCTCAAACCAACCTTACAACTCTGATACCACATTAGAATATGTGGATTAGGAAGAACAATGAGAAGAGAGTTGGAGGAGAAGAAGAAGAACCAGAAGAGGGAAAAGGCGAGGAGGCGACGGTATGGTGGAATAGAATGTTGTGAGTAAAATTTACCAACATCAATATATTACTTCACTAACATATTTACAGGATATTACACATACCCCCGAAGGAGGGAAAAAGGGAAAAAATAAAACATAGTGATTGAACTACCCTTAGAGCAACATAACGAGTATCTCTAACAAAATGATAGAAGGTAGGAGACCCCAAGAGACAACAATGAGCATGTTCATGGGGTGTTTTGAATGATATGATTATGGAGGGATCTCATCTTGGAGGTAACATCAAAGAAGATGGTTTTCCAAATCATGTTGAAGGAGCGAGAGATGGACGTCCATCTATGAAGATTTGTCTCCTTCCAAATTTGTTGATGGTGGCACAAAAAGCCAGCTTCCCTATAGTATTACAAATAGATGCATTGGCGGAGGTCATGTCGATCTAGATCATTCTTTAGCAAAGGGGAGGATGGGTCTTCTGGAAGGCCAGCACTTAAGGAGCACTCTCTTTCAGAAAGAGGTGGAGAAGGGAAAAGAAAAGAATAGGTGATTGACATCCTCATTCCCATTCCAGCATAGACAACAAGAGGGGAGACAAGAATGTGGAGGTAAATAAGGAAAGGATGAGTAGGAAGGCAGTTGGAGATCACACACAAGGCTATAAAGTTGTGGTAGGGGATGTGGCCTTTGAACCAAATGATGTTCCTCCAAGGGGCTAGAGGCCCTTTGGATCTAATAAAGTCCCAAACGGAGGCAGAGGTGAAGGATTATGTGGCAGAGGGGATCCATATAATCTTGTCCTCTCTGCCTTTATGACCCGGGAGAGGGAAGGGAGAGAGGACCAATGATCAAGGAGGAGGGAGGAGAGGAAGGGGGGGCAATCCATTATCAAAGATGATGGAAGCAACAATGGCAGATAAGCCTAGACCTGAGGAATAGATGGACCTCAGGGCGATTAAGGAGTTGAGGATGCTTGATGAGTGCCAGGGGTCAAACCAGGGGGAGGCTGAGGCACCATCGCCAATACAGGAGGAGATGGCTTTCAAAACTAGAGTTCTAAGCTCGAGGATCTTCCTCCAAACCCAGGATGCATCCCTAGGAGAGGGAGTCAACTAGAGAGAGTCAGTCTTGAGAAGTGAGGAATAGACCCAAGAGACCTAAATGAAAAATGCAACTCCCTACTATGTACAGGAAGCAACACAAAAAGGTTCTCAAAGAACCATTGAAGGTTAAAATTAAGACATTATGCTTCTCCAAGCCAATGCCTTGGAGAGCTCGTGAAGATCCTCCAACATAAAAAAATGGGCAAGAAGGACCTGCCTAATTTCAACAAGGTGGATCCATCAATTGTCAGAGAAATAGAGTGAGTTTAGCAGAGACATTTGTGAGACAGGAGCAAAGCTTCAAGAAGGAGATGAGGAAGGTGAAGAGGTGGAGTGCTACTTTACAGAAGCAGCGAATAAGAGAGAGAGAGAGAGAGAGATACTTTTCCTTCTTTAAGAGAGGGGGTCAGACTTTTCCTTCTTTAATTCTCCTTGCTGGTGGGATTAGCAGGGCATAGAAACCATCAGAAGGGTGGAGTGAGTGAGTGACAGTAAGGAATGAGGTTGGAGAATGGTACAGAAGGGAATGGGTGAATAGGGTCGGTGGGGGAGAGAGGGCAAGTTCTGGGAGGGGCAAAGAGGATGTTTTTGTAGTCTTCTATTTTTATTCTTTAATTGAGAAAATTGAACGAACCATCCAGTCTTAAGTAGTTTAAAAAAATAACAGAAAAAACATCCGGTTAGATTCCAGTTTTTGTAAAGGACGATATAGGGTCGGTTCCTTTTTTGTTCAACCACAGCTCTGGTGTGGTTTTAAATTCTATGGATGTCTCATAGAAGAAGTTTCAATGCGAACGGAGATAATCCACTGAAAACAATTCAAGAGAGGGGGAGGGGGGGAGGAAAACATGCTACCGCATGAATAAACTCCATAGGCCACCAGAGTATAGATATCTCCACTTCAACATCAAAGTCATTATGTGCACTCTGCATGTTCAGAAACCGCACATTTGTTAGAACAGACGAGTCACTCCTGTGACTCTTTCAGGAAGCTATTAAACTTGCATAATACCAAGCCATCAGATAAGATAAAGAGTTTCTATTAAATACTCATTATTGAATGAATTGGAAAAGCAAAAGGAAAAACTATCTAGCTTTCCGATTGACCTAGCACCTGAACATTGCCATTTTTCCACAGCAGATCTGGTAGATCATACAAGGATATTTAGAAAGAAGCATGTACTTTCCATACACACACTTAGACACACTATCGATTCCAGGGCGAAATACTACACAATATTTTCAAGGATCATAGAGAAAATTAATATCTTAGACTTTGAGAGTAAAGTAAAGAGAATTAATTACCCGGGCAATATAATAGATTTGGAAAGATGAAAACTTATCCTTTAGCTCCTTGGCCTCATTACATAACTGGATCATGTTTGAGTCCTTGGTTTTCCATACACCCTCAACCTGTACCAGAAAAAATATGCAGTCATAAGAACTGAAACTTTGTAATTAATGCTGATCCCAGTAGAATGAAAATAGTAGTGCATCTACATTTAAAGGGTTCTAAAATTGAAACAGGAGTTCCCAGATGAGATATGGGGGAGGGGAGGGGTTGGAGTAACCATAACCGATCACCACTCCAAAATTGAAGCTGACTGTGACAGAAAAGTACATAAAGAACAACCTGATCACCACAATCACTTTTCTAGTTAAAGTTGGCATAAATCGAACCATGACCTCACGAAAACACCAACCACTAGGTTAAAGTCAATAAAGTATCAGATATGCACTTGGACACAACAGCAGTAATAATGCAGAGTGTATTCAAGATTGATCAGATCCTAGAAAACCAAGGAAAATAAGTGTCGGGATGTTTTGTAATGATACTTTTCCAGCTAGGGGTTATTTGCAATTCTTCATAAGTATTGTCCTTAGTTGCAATTAGGGTTATTGTCCGTACTTGAAATGATGTACTATAAAAAAGCATGCTTCCCTAATAGTTAAACTAATCTAATATAGCTGTACAGTTGGCCTTTTTTCATTCTCTTTTCTTCCATGTTTGCAGATACTGGTTTCAGTTCTTGGATTTGCTACAATAATAAAAGCAGAACTTGATAGAAACAGCTTCAATAAGGCCAAAGTCAACAGCTGAAAGCAGCTCAGTTGCTGTCATCAGCACCTCCTAGAAGACCCATGATGGGACCTGGTCAAGATGATATATCCCACCATGCCAGAGTCTAAGTGGATTGTGGTGATAATTGAATATCATCTGCTAACCCAATAGGATTACACACAGCTTGGTGGGCATGACATAAATTTCCATACAGAGAACAACAGATTTTAAACGCAAAATATATGCCTGGGTTTTTTGTCAAGAAGTTTAAATTTTCAAAAGGAGAAAATAATCTTCTTAAATTTATAATCCCTAACTCACAAGACATGGCTGTACAATCCAGCAATCATTAAAGGAAAAAGAATCAGGTCCACTCTTTTCGCTCTGACATCATGACCCCAAGCCTTCCATGATCCCTCCTCCTCTGAGGTCCGGCCTGCATCGGGACCCTCAACCTCCTGTCCCTCCTGCTGCTTCTCCCCCTCCCTCCTTTCTTCCGCCCTCCATCCCTCCTGCTCTTCTCCCCATATTCACCACCCCCCTTTGGTTAATGCTTGGAGCTCCCCCAAAACAAGCATACTGTCTCCCCTCTTGTTGATGGCCTTCCTCTCCACTTTGTCCCTCCATCAAAGCTAGGAGATTCTCTGATTGCCAAACGCCCTGAGGGTCTCCTAGACACTGAAGATTCCAGATGGAGCAACTCCCTCATCGGTCATTTTCTGGGAAAGCGGCCCACTTTCTATTTGGTAAACCTATCACTTAATGAAGCAGTGGAGACTTGCTGGTATGGTGGACACTTACCTGCTTGACCATGGCTTCTTCTTGTTCAAATTCTCTGAGAAAAGAGACAGAGCTCGTTGCTTGGAAGGGGGCCCGTGGCTTGTGGGCCGAAAACCCATCTTTCTCCACCCTTAGCATCGCCATTTGCTGCTGAATCATGTGGACTACTCAATAGTTTCATCCACTTGTTCCCCATCCCCAAGAAATTGTCAAATTGTTGCTTCCTGGAAGCTTTCCAACTCTGTGATCAGGAACCCTGATTCTCCTTGAGGATTGTGGTTCTTTGTTTTTTCCTTATCTCCCCCCCCCCTTTTTGGGGTTGAATGTATTTTCTTCTCCTTTGATAATGAATTATTTATTTACCCCCCAAAAAAATCCAGCAACCATTGAAAAGGCTGCCCAAGAAAACCCATTAATCAACAAATTCCAGAAAAATATTCCATTCCATGTAGAAAAGAAATCAAATCAAATGATGGAAGTGTAATCTAACATTCAAAAACAAAACCTTTTTCCTTGAGTACCATTCACAGACAAAGAAATGACAGTCATTAACATCCTAGAAATACTCTTGTACACTTGAATAGTTTCACATTGTTGGCCGGGAGCATAATAAATTGCTTGTTATTAAAGAAAAAAAAAAAAAAATCAAACAGCTAGAAAAACGACATACCTGCTTACAAACCAGTTGGGAGTCACCTTGGGCACGAATTTGCGTAAACCCTTTCTCAAGTGCATATTTCAATCCCAAAATCAAAGCTCGATACTCAGCAACGTTATTGGTAGCAATGCCCACCCCTTCACGCAGTCGACATACCTTCAGAAGATTAAAGATTTGACAGCTGAAATTGGTGCTTGAGGAATACTTTCAAATATATTGCTTGGATAAAAAAAAAAAATTTGTGTCCAAGGTAATGCATACGACTATTCCATCTTCAGCTCGTATTACAGCTCCAGCACCAGCTTGCCCTGGATTTCCTTTTGAAGCACCATCAAACTCAAGAATACAAGGGAGCTGTGCATATGAATGGAAGTCAGATTTTGTAGTTCACCAAAAATGCTCAATAGCAAGAATGCAAATGCAGCAAAAATCAGCTCTGGAAACTTTCAGGCACTTTAGACTGATGGCAAGGGGCAACAATTCTTTATTCACATTAGCGGTGGTAAGAATTTCAATTAAAATTAAAATAATCACCAACAACAAAATGTATAAAAAATTACTTTGTAGAAGGATAGAAGAAGGATGTTTGAGCGAATAACAATACAGGAGAGGAATGCTAGAGGTTCCATTTTACTGGTAATGTAGATTTCTTCACCATGCCATACATCATTTGGTCAACTAAATAAACTCCAATTTACACAAATTTAGACAATGACAAAAAGAGAACAAAATCTCCCCTTGTTTTTTTTTGGTGAATAATAATTCATTACCAAGAGAAACAAACTATACAAGGGGAGGGAAAGGGGATGGGGAAAGCAATTAGCCAGCTAAAAGAGGGGAGAAACCTAAGGGGAAGGGGGAAGCAACTACACAATCCAAAAGATGGATCACAACTAGTAAAGAGGGTAGGAGGGAGCACCCTCAAAGGGGGGGGGAGAATAATAGAAGAAGGAAGACCCCAAGAGACAACAATGAGCATGTGCCTTAGGGAATCCTCAACAATATAGTGGGGAAGGGAAGCAAGTTTAGAGCTCACGTCAAAGTAGATGACAATCCAAATCTTATCAAAGAATCTAGATTTGGCCGTCCATCTATGAAGATTTCTATTGTAGCTAATAGAGGCAAAAAAGGCAAGATTACCCGCGGCATCACAAATGGAAGAACCACCAAAAGACATGTCGACCCAGATCCATTCACGGCTAAGAGGAAGAGCTCATCTACTAGCAGGCCAGCAGCTTCTAAGGACCTTTTTCCAGATAACAGAGAAGAAAAGATAGAAGAAAAAGAGATGGTCAACATATTCGATGCCATTCCAGCCAGGACAGCAGGAGGGGGGACATGAAGGTGCTGGTAGATGAGTAAATCTCCCCAGCTTTGTTGGGATAAAACACCAACTTGTCATGCATTAAATCCAAATACAAATTGATGAGGCCACAGTGGTCTCCGCACCTAGGGAAATTTGCAGTAATAGTTGGTTAAAGAAAACCAGTTAACCAGGTATTCAGAAGTGCGTTCCGATTAGATAAGAGTTGATTAAAAGACATCATCACAATGCATGCAACATTTAAAGTCCCCATTTTTTAAATTAAAATTTTATACAACTTCCCTGTATTGTGATGTAGTAGGGAATAATTGGAATTACAAAAACAAAAAAATATTTTAAGGGAGAATGTTTTATGTCTGGGATGTAGGGGTTGCATCAGAGCAAGGGGGCCAATGGGAGTGCACCTGGAAGCATCAACAGGGAGGGCATTTCCACCTTTCATGGGGGGGTGGGGTGGTCATTTCACCCGCCTCTGTATTTGGGTGCAGCCCCTACACTCCCGGACAGAAAACATTCTCCCATAATTTAAATAGCTTTTTATTTTGAAACTATTGGACAATCGAGGGTTCAAGCGAATAATGCTTAATTCAGATAGTAGTTGGCAACTAAAGCATCAGGTCAACTATTTTATAATTACTTGGGATTTTACAATATCACAACTCAAATAGGTCAATTCAACTCAACAAAGCCTTACCCAACTAAATGGGGTCAGCAACAAAAATCCTCGTTCACCATTCAACTCAATTTATTGTGCAATTTCACAACAAATAGTAAGAAATAAGAAGTACTAAGGTTAAAGATGAGGGAAGAAGATGGAAGAGAGGAAGGAAGAAGAAGAGGAGAAGACACGGTAGGAGGAAAATCGTGAATGAGCTTATTGCTCATCTCACCCAAAATAGATTCAAATAAGTTTAGCGAATTACATATTCCTCCCTTAGGGAGATTAAAAAGAAATAAGAGAAATATGGGAAATTACATATAAGGACAACTTAACATAAAACATCCCTAATGTACCCCTAATACACATATTCTAACACTCCCCCTCAAGCAGGAGAATAAATGTCATGCATTCCCAGCTTGCATAAGAGGGTACTGAACTGGTGAGGAGGAATGAGACCTTTGGTGAATATATCCGCTAATTGATCACCTGTCCTCACAAAGGGTGTGCAAATATTACCAGAATCAATCTTCTCCTAGATGAAATACCAGTCTATTTTAATGTGCTTTGTTCTATCATGCTGCACTGGGTTGTGAGCAATGCTTATTGCTGCTTTGTTGTCACAGTAGAGTCTCATAGGTCCTTCAGTGTCATACCCCAACTCGAGGACCAACCGACGTAGCCAAGTGAGCTCACAAACAGTATGAGCCATTGCTCTGTGCTCAGCCTCTACACTGGATCTACCTACAATCGGCTATTTCATACTTCTCCATGTAACCAAGTTGCCACCCACAAATGTGCAATAATCAGATGTGGATCACCTATCAGAAATGGAGCCAACCCAATCAACATCGGAATAACCTTCAATCCTCAAGAGATTATTCCTGGCATACAAAAGGCCTTTTCCTGGAGAGGACTTCAAGTATTTGAGGATACGATACATAGCATCCAAGTGCCCACTCTTGGGTGCATACATAAACTGGCTCATAACTCCCACAACATATGAAATGTCAGGGCATGTCAGAGACAGATAAATCAGCTTCCCCATTAGCCTTTGGTATTTCTCTGCATCTACAAGGGAAATGCCACAATCCTCTCCTAGCTTATGATTCTGCTCAATAGGAGAACTTGCTGGTTTACATCCCAGTATTCATGTTTCCTTCAATAGATCTAGAACAAATTTTCTGTGGCATACATTTATTCCCTTCTTAGATCTTGACACTTCAATACCCAAGAAATATTTCAAGTGTCCTAGATCCCTGATCTTAAACTGTTTAGCCAAATAAGTTTTCAGCCTAGCAATATCCTCATCATCATCTCCAGTCACCACAAAATCATCAACATACACAATCACTGCTGTGATGGTGCCATTACCTCTCCGAATAAATAATGCGTGATCTGCTTTACTCTGGGAGTATCCATTTTTTAGAATGGCCTGTCTGAACCTCTCAAACTAAGCCTTTGGTGACTGCATCAGACCATAAAGTGCCTTCTTTAGAAGACACAACTTTCCATCGGCTCCTGGAAACTTGAAGACAGGAGGGGGCTGCATATACACTTCCTCCTCTAAATCTCCATGGAGGAAGGCATTCTTCACATCTAACTAATATAGGGGCCAATCTCTGTTTGCTGCCACAGATAAAAGAACTCTTACAGAGTTATGTTTGGCCACAGAGCAAAGGTCTCCTGATAGTCAATTCCATACACTTAACTGTACCCTTTGGCCACCAATTTTGCCTTGTAACTCTCAATAGCACCATCTAATCGGTACTTGACTGTATAGATCCAACTGCATCCAACTCGAATTCTCCCCCTAGGAAGGTCAACTAGTTTCCAGGTTCCTTTCTTCTCAAGGGCCATCATTTCCTCTGACATTGATTGTTTCCACTTAAGGTCTGACAAGGCCTCAGTAACAGTTTTGGGAATTGAAGCAGAAGAAATAACAACTGTAAAGGAAACACCTATAGGAGAGAGAGCATCATAGGAAACAAACTGGGCTATGGGATTAGTACAAGCTTTTACCCTTATAAACAACAATAGGAAGCTCCACCAATTGAGGAGAGGAGATGTTTTTTTGATTGAGGACGAGGAAGCTCAGGATGTGGATTCAAAGAGGACTCTTGGCATGTCTTCTTTGTCCTTCTTGTGTACACAATAACAGTTGCCTTCTCTGCACAAGGTTTATCCACAGTAGCAACATCATTTATCACTTTATGTTTGCCAATATCAAAGGAAAAAGGAGTAAGGCAATGGGGTAAGAAATGGAATGGCATCAGTAGCCTTTTCACCTTCATTTCCATTCTCCCCCTGAAGACTATGCTGATGAAGTACAAAGTAAGGGACAGACTCAAGAAAAGTGACATCTTAGGAAAGAAATCTCCTGCGAGATGATGGGTGATAACACTAGTACCCTTTGGTGGTAGAGGAATACCTAAGGAAGAGGCATTTTAGAGCATTGGGATAGAGTTTGGTGCAGGAGGATTTGTTTACATGCACGTAACAAACGCAACCAAACACCTATGGGGGAAGAGTGAAAGTAGGAGACTAAGGAGATAGGAGTGCGATTGGGTTTTGAGACCCAAGAATCTTGGTAGGCATACGATTAATAAGGAAAGCTGCAGCAAGAACACCTTCAGACCAAAAGGTTTTTGGAACATGCATACCAAATAAAAGACTTCTACCAACTTCTAACAAATGGCGATTTTTCCTCTCAGCTACCCCATTCTGTTGGGGTGTATCAACACAAACAAGCTGATAAATACCATTGTCGGTAAAAAAGTCTTGTAAACCACCATACATGTACTCCCCCTTAATCAGACCGAACAATTTTGATCCTGGTTTCAAACTGGGTATGGACCATTTGATAAAAGTTTTTGAAGGCATCATAAACATCACTCTTATGCTTCATAAGAATGGTCCAAGTACAACGAGAAAAGTCATCCACAAAAGAAACAAAATAGCAGTAGCCAAACAAAGAGGTAGTGGGAAAGGTCCCCAAACATCAGTATGCACAATATAAAATGGAACAACAGATCTATTACCACGATAGGGATAAGATGAACTACAATGTTTAGCAAAAGTACATGGTTCACAATGAAATACATGAGTAGAAGAAAAAGATGTAAGCAAATGAAGTAATTGTTTCCTCATAACAACAAAAGATGGATGTCCCAAACGTCACTGCCAAAACATCAGAGAGTCTATAGAGCTAAAATCACTACGGCCACATGCATAAGACTGCTGTCTAGGCAAAAAAGGTAACTGCGGCTCAAAACGGTATAGACCGCCCTCCTTATGTCCACTACTAATAATCCTCTTCGTCCCCAAATCCAGAAACAGACAATGAGAAGGAAAAAATAGGATACAACAACTCAGGGTTTTAGTTGAAGTGCTCACAAACAATAGGTTCAAGGTAAGGACGTAAGGTTGGGGACATGAAGAACATAAGCAAGTGAAATGGAAGATGTAATGGGAATACTGCCTTTACCAGAGATAGAGGAGAAAGTACCATAAGCTACTCGGACCTTACCCTTACCAGAGCAAATGGAGTAGGAGTCTTAGCAATAAGACGTACCGGTTATGTGGTCAGTGGCACCAGAGTCAATGACCCACGACGGAGCTGTGGAAAGTGCAGAGGTGGTAACATAGCAGAAGCTGAGGCATCCTGTTTGGTAGATGGGCTATCAAGCTTAGACATGAACTAGCGAAGCACTGCAATATCATCTCTAGAGAAGGAGCTGGTATCTGCCTGCGAGGGGGGTGTCTCTAGTATCAGGCTCTGTCATAGTAGCATGGGTTTTAGCCCCTCCTCTACGGCCACCACGTGTGCCAAAAGATCCACCACATGTACGAGGACGGCCATGAAGAACCCAACACCTATCACAAGTATGTCCAGGTTTCCCATAATGATCACACTGTCGTCTATCCCTGTCATCTCCACGAGAAGTCCCTTGACCTCGGCCACCTCCACGCCATTCTCTGTGAGAAGTGGAGGAAAGAGTAGAGCGCTCAAGTGAAGGTGTAGAATCCATGGCACCTCTCCTGGTTTCCTCACTCAAGAGGTAGCTACACACCTCATCAAGTGTAGGTAGGGGTGACTGGCCCAAAATCTGCATCCGGACCTGCTTATATTCTGAATTCAGCCCACCAAAGAGTATCAGAACACGCTCGTTTTCAAGAGATCTATAGACCTTAGCTTCATCATCGGGATTGGTCAAATGAAGATCTCGGTAATGGTCAAAATCCTCCTAGAGTCCGATAACAATGTAATAGTAGTCAGAAATGGACTTAGCCCCCTACTTCATGAAGAGTGCTTGCTAAAGAAGCTGATAGACCTTCACAGAGTCACTACTCTGTCATAGGTCCTAGAGACACTATCCCAAATATCCTTGGCAGTTTCTTTTCGTATAAATCTCCTACCTATCTCAGGTTTCATGGAGAAAAGCAGCCAAGTCATAACAGTGGAGTTTGCAGTTTCTCTTTTCTGGTACCCGGGGTCTGCGACAGCGGGAGCCTTAACAGCCCTAGTAATATATCCTAGCTTCCCTTTACTCTTCAGGATAGCTTCACAGAATGTGACCAATCCAAGTAGTTGGTACTATCCAACTTCACAAGAGAAATCTAAGTGTTAAGATTGTCAAAGACAATCGAACTGGGGTTGGTACTACTCGACCCACCCGATGTAGCTTCCAAAGGTTCCGTGAGATTAGACATAATGTAAGGATGCCCCTAAACAACACTCCAAGGGGGGAACCCAAAGCAAGGGGGAACACCAGCCCAAAAAAAGTCTTCTTCTCGGAACTCAAAAACAAAAAGCAAGCGAGTAAACCATACAGACTTGAGGCAAAGCCAATAAAAAACCACTTCAACTATGGAGCTTCCTCAAACAACCACATACAAGCATCATAGGAGAGAGAACATCTAGCAAACACAACCAAAAACCAATCTACCATCCATTTCAGACCATAAAACCTAAAAAAACAAAACCAAACAATACCTGACAACAAATGGAGAATGGAGTAGAACTCCAATAGCACACAAAATCAGGGAGCAAGGCTTGGGGAGTCAAATCTAGACCCCTGGGCGATTCCTTTAAGCTATCCCACTCTCCCAACCAAGCATGGATGAGAGAGAAAAAAGGAATCGAACCTGGCTGGGGCGGTAATGGCTGAATGGGCTTCTCCTCTCTGTATGAGCCCCAAACTGTGTTTGTAGCCTTTAAATCTCCCTCCAAGTGTCTTCAAACTTGTGTTCACAACTCCATTAGGCTTTCTTGTATACTTTTTTTTTACATAGTATAGTCTCTAGTGAACCCCTCTTTCTTTTAGGGTTCCAAGAGAGACTTAAAGAATGGAACCAGTTTGTACACCCCTGATACCAAGTTAGAAATAAGAAGTACCAAGGTTAGAGATGAGGGAAGAAGATGGAAAAGAGGAAGGAAGAAGAAGGAGAGAAGAAGAGAAGAGAAGACATGGTAGGAGGAAAATCGTGAATGAGCTTATTGCTCATCTCACCCAAAATAGATTCAAATAAGTTTAGGGAATTACATATTCCTCCCTTAGGGAGATAAAAAAGAAATGAGAGAAATAAGGGAAATTACATATAAGGACACAACTTAACATAAAACATTCCTAATGTACCCCTAATACACATATTCTAACACAAATTGATGTAGATCGAACAAGGAAAGAAAGAAGACCAAAGAACAATTCTACCTGCCCATTAAACCAGTCCAATCAGCCAGCCTTTGGACCACTTTAGTGGGCCAGATTTCGGCCTAAGAGATCTTCTTTCATGACTTGCATGTGGTATCTTCCCTTAGATATGGAACTGTCAAATCTAAAGATATGGAGCTGATTAGGAAGAGATTTGATATTGAATATAGTTCCAATTTAGTAGTTTATATTTTCTGTTATTTAATAAATCACAATGTTTGGATTATATATAGTTTCGATTTCAGTTACTAGGCATTACTTAGATTTCAATTACAAGATTTTATTTAGTTTAAAGTTACTATTTTGGTGTAACTAGGAAATAGATTACAATCTAGGCTAGTTTCTATTTTCAATACATTGAATTCTTGTAAGAGATTTCCTACCCCACCAAGAGTGGGATTTCGATTGCTATTAATTAAGGGGACGGGTAGTTAGAGCTCCCAACAATTTGATGAATTAAAAAAAAAATGGTTTGTAAAACAATGTCTGTGAGATACAGTGAAGGAGAAAGTCCTTGAGTCTGTGAGAGAGAGACAAAGGCCTCCCTTCTTCTTGTTCCCCTTGTTCTTCTTGTTTCTATTTTGTTGTTCTGTGATTAACCGATCATATGAGGAGGAATCCAGACACTATCTATACACTAGAGTTGCGGCTGTTGATCCTTGAAGGCTGAGTTATCAAGTTCCCACCGAATCTGGTTCAGAAGTTACAACTCCTTCTGTGTGGGAACAGTCAACAGTGTAATGGAGATTTATGCACCAAGAGTCGAGCCCTGTAAATACAGCACCAGTAATGCCCCAAATTTTGGAACCTTAGATTATATATCTTTTTATGTTATTTTCTAAGCTTTGTTAAATATTTAAGGTTAGGCTTTATTTTAATGACTTAATGAGTAAGCCTAGTGGTTAGTACCTTGATTAATTAGAGGTCCTAGGTTCAAATCTTGTTAGTATAGTAAATAAGAGAGTTTTATTTAATTGAATTCTTTTTCTTTTACTTTTCAGATTCTTTTCTTTTATCTTTAAGATTCCTTCTTTTAGTTTTTAAAACATTTTTTGTGGACTCCACCCAATTTAGAAAAACCGTGAAGTTAAAGAGTGAGAGAGGGGGAAAATAGAAGAAAACCGTGGGGAAGAGAAAGAGACGTCAAGAGGGGGAAAGAGAGAGATTTGGGTGATAAAAGAAAGAAAGAAAGAGAGTGTGAGGGAAAATAGACTACTCCGTACCAAACCAGAAAGGGGTGTCCCGTTAAGCCACAGGACTTATACCCACTGTGCACAATAGTGTATATTTAGTCACAGAGTGGTGACGACAGTGTGATTCACGTATTATGGGCGGTGGTAAGTTATTTCCCTCAATGCTGGCTGAAGTGTGATAAAAATGAATATTTTTTTTATGATGGCATTTTAATTAAAAGTGTGATTTTGAGAAATTAAAACTATTTGTTTTAACCGTTGTTTTTGTCTGATGGTTTGCCCTGTGATGTCATTTACGGTTTTCTTTTATTGAGCTGTTGAGTTTAAGCTATGATTTTAACATCATAGATAATTGAGAGGAATATATCCGTGGAGCAAGAGTTCGAGGGTGACCTGAAGCTACTATCAGTTTATTTTATTTTGTTAAACGATTGTAGTAGGATGTGGATTCATGTAAACTCTGACAGAGTGTTTTTATTTAAATTTGAGAATGCACCTTAGATTGCCACCAGTAGGTCAGATTTGGGATATTTTATTTATGAGTAGTTGTTTTATTTTGTTGACACTTGAATATTATGAGTTCTCATATGCCTGTTTGTTTTGGTGAATGTTTTCGATCGTTTGATCATTGCCCGCGAGGGTTGTACCCTTACCTGTATCTGGGTTTGGGTCATGACAGCACCAGTCTTCAGATCTAGGCCGAATTCTTAACAGCATCATACTCTCCATAGGACCCTCCTTTGATGACAGAATCATCTTCATTTGATGGTTCGATTATGCTTTGTGTTGTGAGTTAGTAATTCTGTGTTTAGTTTCTAATCCTGAACCCCTTTGATATCTGTAAATCCAACGTTCAGCTTTGGCTGAATATTTGAAGACACATAAGTGGCCTATGTTCAACCATAAGGATCTCCCCACCTGAACCTTGCAGTTGCTATTTCTGGAGACTTGTATAAGTTTCACTTTAGAGGGCCACTACTATTCCTATCAGCAGCAATGATTTCTGTTTCTTTTCACTGTGTTTGCGATCCTTTAAGGGCTGTCATTGTGACTTCTAGTGGGGTCATATTTGTGATAACAGTCTTAATTATTCCTTGTCATGGGACTATAATTCCTTCACTTACTATCGCTAGAATTGGGTGTCAAAGCCTACTATTGTCAGTGCCCATGATCCTAATGTACGTTAGGACCTTATTGACCTAGCCTACATTACAAATGTTTAAAAGATTCAGAAGAGTGCATTGTAAATTTCCAATGTTTCAAAAAGATTCGAATTTGGAAAGAGCCTGACAGCCCAGGGCCTGGGCCCAAAATGAGTCCCAGAGTCAGGCCAGCAAAGTTAAGCCAAAACTCCAGACCTTTATACTCTGTGCTAGGCCTGTTTTGAGCCCAATGTGGCCAGACAAATTGCCACTCCTAATCCTACCAGAGCTTATTGAAATAAGGGATATCCAGTAAAATGTTTTAAACCATGTATAAACCCAACAAAATTCCTTAACTGATCAGATAAGAATGTTAATACCATGGTTGAGTGTCAATGATGGCATTTAAACAATGAATTCTGCTATACCTCACCTTTACCCGCATGAAGAAGGAAGCCCCAGGTGATCCAGTGTGATCCTTCTGACTCTGCTTTTCTTTGCCAGACTGGATACTTTCCTCAAGTTCGGCACCAGATTCAGCACTGCTACATTTATTCAACCTCAGACTTTCCACTGGCAGAAAATAAGAATTGAGAAGCCCAGAACCCAATCTATCTGTTTCCACTTTTGTATCACATTCTTCAAACAAAGGTTTTTTTGGCAAACCAGAGGGTAACATTGCCTCTTGTTTACTACCTCCCAGTTCTTTGATTGCATTATTAGCTTCCTGAGCATTTGGCACTGATCGCGGACTGAAAACATTGGTTTCCTCCAAACAGATAGAACTTGCAGTCTTTCCAGAAGAATCCAGCAATTGGTAGAAACTGCAAGCACCCTGCCCCTGAAAGGAAGTGATCTCACAATATAATTAAATCAGAAAACAACAAAGATGAGAAGAAAGCTAAAACAAAAGTATAAAAGCTATCTTCTATAAGATACTGATAACCAACGACATCAAATGGTGAAACAAAACTGTAGTTGAAGGCTTGAAGCTTGAAATGAGCTAAGTCCATATTAACATATGGATGAGAGACCTTTTATCCAAAAAATTAAATGCTCTCAAGATTCAAAACCCATGAATTCAAGGACCAAGAGTGCCATACTGTACAAAGTATTTACTCCATCAGGACAACTCTTACATTTCTATATGGGGAGGCTTAACGTGTAGCTTTGATCCCAATCTACCACAATGCAATTTTTGCATATTTTAATTGCAAAACATGTGATATGCATGTTGAAATATTTCTCTCTGAAACATGTAACAGGAAGTTTCTCTTTGAACGTGTCATGTAATGAAACATGTAAGAGGAGAGGGGATATCTGAAGTTTATCGAATTTGAGGTTTACACAGCAACGTAGAGGGATTCCCCCAGGAAGAGGGAATTGCTTTTCTTGTTTCTTTGTACGTTTTCTTCCTGGTCGTATCACAATCAATTAAATACAATTGTCACATCATACTCTGATCTCCTTGTACATCATATATTTTATGGGCAAGAGAACGCCAGCTGGCATAGTGACCAGCGCACGCGTCCAATGGGAGGGCGTGCATGAGAAAAGCACGTTCTTTCCGCACCTGCTGTGTTTAGGCGTAGACACACAAGCGGGTAGCATTCTTTCTTCCATATTTTATATATTGCATACTTACAGTGTTTTATGCTTTAAAACTGTATTTTACATGTTTCCTTTGCATTTCCATGCATTTTTAACCATTTCCATATGCAACTTTAGACTTGTATCAGATACATCTCTTAAAATCACCCTTCTGATACAATACCTGATATCGGTACTTAAATCCTTAGGCACCCTTCCAATCCCGTGGGTTGCCTAGTCGCCTTAACAACTATGGAGGGAAGTTAAATGATTACTATGAATGAGCACCTCAAGAAGCCAAAGTTTTGTTCTATGATTCCAGAAGTTTCCACTAGCTACAACGAGCAAGACTAACAGATAATTATGTAACTTAAAGGAGTTGAAGGTTGCAGCTATACCTTTTTAATTGGGCAAACAAAGACTTTCCGACCCACATCTTTCCCATCTTTTACTATTTCTATACGGCATATTCCAGCACCACAAGAGCACATAGTTCTTGAAGATTGAGGAACATCACAGTTTTGATAAACTTTCCCACTGTCATACCACTCAAAAAAGTGACAATTTTTGTCCTGAACAAACTCAAAGAATAAAAATATCAGCTGCGGCAATATATAAAGCGAGAAAATGTGAAATTACATAGAATATAAAGTCAAGGCTCATCAGGAGTCACAGTAAACTAGAATGCAAAGGACTTTACAACTATGACCATCCTGGTCAGTAAAATATCACTGTACATATTGATGGGTTCCCAAAGGCCAAAGGAAATTATATTCACTTAATTCATCTCATGAGCTGAATGCCAGATCTCTCTAGCTATATTTCACGTGACAAAGGCTCTGTGATATTTCACTCTGAAAACTTTTTTGATTTCCTGTCCACTTGTTATAATTCAAGAACCCATTTTCCAGTTTGCCTCAGGTCAGACACGTGGGTTTTCTATTAATTTTTAAGAAGGCTTCAACTGATTTGATCTTCAACGTAAGGGATTCCTTGGAGTATTATCTCCACACCAAATTACCACTCAAGCAGCAGAGCAAGCACAAATTACCCATTTACATAAACATAAACCAGCACAAATAGAAAAAAGGAAAAATATCTCCTCAAAATTACATTTTGAAGGCCACCACTTAGATCACCACATCTCATCATCTCATTGCCATACTAGGAAAATATGGACTTCCATCTGCATATAGTCTTTTTAACACTGCCTTTCAAAGAGGAAATCAATCAGTAAAATAAATGCAGCCAACAATAACCATTCCTACAAATTGAAAATCTTTGGATTAGGTTCCTTTTATGACGTGATTGCCCAACTGATCTGAGAAAAATAAGAAGTGGTACTAGAAGAGAAGGTAAAAAAACAACCAGAACAGCGTAAGATTAATTGTTCTCACTCAGGTCATAGGAACTTAAAACTTTCAAACCTAGGAGGAAAAGAGAGAGAGAGAGAGAGAGAACACATTCTTTTTCTTCTATCGGGTAAGGGCACGTTGAAACGTGAGGCTGCCAGGACATCAATGCATGCCTTGTTGGCCAAGCATCACCTTTAACAACTGAGTGATGCAGGCAGAATAAAAAAGAGAAATGCTAGAAGGAAACCCAGGGTCAGCTATCTAGAGGAAACCCTCAATACACTTTAACCAAATGGTATCCCCCCACCCGCTATTTCATTGCCTTCTTTTCAAGAACTTTTGATTTCATGAATTCCAATCCAAAGCAGGAGTCCTCTAGATGGCTGACCCTGTGGTCCCCTGGAAATGTCCCATAATGAAAGCCTGCATGTGATCAGCCCAATTCCAAGAGAAACTAAAAACCAGGCAGAGATATGGTGCCAGAAAGTAGAATATCTAAAATCTAGATCTAAGGATTCAGTCCCTCGCTGAACAATAGATGGGATTAGCAAACCAAGTATCCACACAATTTCAACAACACACATTCCATTATTTAACAACATTAAGATCCACTACATCATACGGAGAATGAGATAATTATGAACTTAAAAAATAAAATTTTGAGTAAATTACACCTGGGGTACACTCACGTTTGAGCTACCTACATTTCATAAATATTATGTTTGGGATAATGTTTCGTAATTGTTATGTTTGGTGTAACTTCTTCACATTTCCAATTTTTCCCATAAAAAAAATATTTGGTTTTTTCCAATTCTTCTCTGGAGTGAGCTAGGGGAGAAAGAGAGTGGATGACAGACAATAGGGAAGACAGAGAGAGAAACAGAGCGGGGGAGATGAAGAGAGTGAGCTAGAGGGAGAGAGAATGGGGTAGGGGCTGCAACAGGAGGGAGCAGAAGGTGGGCCAGGGTGTTGAAGGAGGGGAGGAAAACACTGCCAGGGCTCTCCAAAACTTGGCTGCAACAACTTTTGCACATCATTATAAACCCATATTCGGCCAGCAGTTGCAAAAAAACCAACTTCGGCTCTAACTGGGTAAGTAGGTTTTGAATGCCTAACCACCATACCCCCACTAGACATCAATGCCCTTTCAAGCCCATCACGCACATGTTTTTCAATCTCATTTGAGACTAGTCTCTAGCCAAGGCCTAATGTCATCCAAACTCCAATCATCTACTCTTCTTCTACTCGTCTGAAAACCACTCAAAATCCTCCACAGTAATGATTCCAGCAGCCATTAATCCGATCCACCAGTTTCTTATTGCCCAAAGACCTGTAAATTCCATCAGTCATATTCACCAGTTTCTTTAAATCATTCTCTAGAAGTTCCTTTATCTTTTACCTTCGTCAACTTTCAATCCACAACCACAACCTGAACCTGCATCAATTTCAACGTCGTCTTCACAAACTTCTCAACCTCCGCAATCTGCCCTTCGAAATCCGACATACCCATTTAACCAATAGCACAGTCCTCAGACTTGTAAAAGCTTTCCCCATCAATTGGGCAAGAAATAACACAATAATAAGAAACAACAGATTCCAAATCAAACTAATAAAACCTTTCTCCATCCAGTGTTTCTCCAGCTTCCCAAACCACTCTCCCGGTACACCGAGGCAAAATGGTGGAATTCATCAGATTCTTCTTCTACTGCAACAAATCCTTGCGTCTCTCAAGAATCATCTCACCCCTAATTGAAAGACTGAAATCTTACCCCCAGGCAGCTTCCCATTGAACAAGGCATTGGAAACTCCATCATACCCAACCATTTTGACACTCAATTTCTTCTCTGCAACAACTACAGCCCTTATTGCAAGAGGAAGCAGAGAGAGGAGGGGGTTGCTGGAGGGAGCCAAGGGTGAAGGGGCAAGGGAGAGAGAGAGAGAGAGTGGGAGGGAATAGGAAGCAATGTTGGAGAGAGAAAGAAGTGTGGGAGCTGGCAGCTGGCTATCCGGGGAGATAGCATGGATGCCTGACAGTGCTCTGCATCTTGGCGGCGCCATTAACAGCGTCAATCACTATCCAAACTACGTCCATTCCATCGGAAGAGGTGGCGGTGGGAAGAGTTAGAGGTGTTGGCATGGCAAAGTTGGAAATATGAAAAAAAGTACCTGAACATGATGTATCAAACCCAAGGTATCCCAAATGTAATTTCTCCTAACGTTAGGTACACAGATGTAATTTACCCTAAAAGTGATATACTCCCCATTTGAGAATCTCAAAGTCAAGAAGGCCAGGTGTGACAAGATGTATAAAGTGATATACACAGCTTTCGAGCCAATCACGATTACAAGATATCCTCCCCTCCCCTAATGACATCGATCCCTGTCTTGTGAACCCATGCCGTGACCCCTATGCCTCCCTCCCCTCTGGCGGCCTCTGCCGTCGGTCCCCACCTTTGACAAGCCATACTCTCTTCTTCTACCCTTCGGCCCCCCATCTTTCACCCTCCACTGGCCTTTGTTCGCCTGGTCTTCTTGATTCTGAGATTCACAAATGGAAGAATTGCGTTGTGGGATCCTTTCTAGGCAGTAGACCCCCTTTCTCCATTGCCAAATCTTCCCATATTAAACAATGGAAACCTTCCTGCTCCCTGTTCACCTATATGCTTGATAATGGAACTTTCCTATTCAAATTCGACTCTGACTTTGATAAGGCCCGAGCCATTGATGGAGGACCTCGGTATGTTGGGAAAAAACCTGTTTACCTTAGGCAATGGGATGCCCATACTTCATTCAACTACACTAAACCCGCATCAATTCCACTTTGGGTTGTCTTCCCTAAGCTCTCCCTTCATTTTTGGTGTGTGAAAGGCCTTAGTCTTGTTGGATCCCTTATTGGAAAGCCGCTTTATTTTGACTTGTGCACCAATACCATGAATAGACTTTCTTTTGCAAGAATATGCATAGAACTTCAGGCCGACCGTGAACTCCCTTCTTCGGTTACGATCTTGGACGGTGAGGAACATTCCTTCCCTCAGGAAGTCAAATATGACTGGTGGCCTCCCTCATGTTCATTTTGCAAATGTTTCCGTCACAATACTTCACCATGGCTGAAAGTGCCATCTTCTGAACAAGCCACCAACAAAGAATTAGCCCTAATTGAAGATCAAGCTCCTCCTGTGGACCAACAGCAGAAATCATCCTTTCAGATTTTATCTAAAAAATAAATAAGAAAAAAAAGAATTGTTCTGCTCAACTGACTAAACCTAGGATGCCAAATTCGGTCTCCGATCATCTTTCATCTGAAGCCCCGACCCCCAGAACTGATGGTTCTTCGCTGAGGTCTTTAACTGCTGGTCTAAACCCTTTCTCGGTTTTGGCGACTACAAATGATGCTATCAAAGATGAAGATCCTGTAAATCTCAACACGCTCGTCTCCGCTGTTGCCCGGGTTCTTCCTTTTGAGAAATCTCATTCTCAAGTCTACTAGGCTAGTACCTCTTCTACCTTGGAACCCATGCCCTTCAACTGCAATCCTTGTCTTCCCCCTCACCTTCCTCTCCCTGCTCTAGTCGTCTCTGCAGCTGATACTTCCTCATTTTCCCCGTCCCTCAACCAATTCTCCTCAACCCTAAATGCCTCTTATCCCAACCATTCAAACCGGTCCCACCCTCTATACCCTGTAACCTTTATAACCTGACCCACCCATTTAAATAACCACCCCAAACCAACCCTTAACCCGACCAATCCAGTCCTAACCAATCCATTGGTTAACCTGACCCGTCTGATCCAAACCATCACCATCCCTCTACCCCGCTTGACGCTCCTGCTACTGTCCTTTTTCACCACATGTGCTTGAACTCTAATGGTCCCCCACCGTCAACTTGTACTCCGGTCGTGCCCCAACTTTTGCCGCCCCACTGGCTATGTCACCTCCGTCGACCCTGATGTCAAGGAATGATAATGCTATCCTTCGGTCGTCTCCTCATTTGTTCAATAGAGATATCCCCATCGTCGACCCCCTTCTCATCGCCTTGGAAGGTGCTAACTTCGCCACTGCTCTCGATGGCCCTCTACTTCCACCGTGGCCCTCTGTTACTTGCCACTAGTCCCTTCTGTGGATGCGACTACATCTACCATGGTTCAATTAGCCACTAAAGCCTCTACTGTTGTTGTTAGGACCAATGCTCATGCTTCCGTCTCCTCTCCTGGTCACTCGGTAGTCCCTGGCGATGACTGCCCTATGCCTCTGCCATCTCACACCTTGGAAGGCGTCATCCTCAACTCTCCATCCCTCCAAGACATTAATATGATGAAGCTAGACATTGCTGCTACTATTCCCATCTGGTGCCCACTATTGGCCTTTTGCCAGCCCAGCTAAGATGGATTGAGGATTCCATGGCTTCCGTTGCTGCTGCCCACAATCTTGTTTACACTGAAGGCCCCCTCACCCTGACCCCCTGCATGCCCCAAATGCTCACCCCAACTGTGACTCACAATCTGGAGACAGCTTCCACTTTTGGGATTCTTGACCCGCAGGCCATCTCCTGCCAATTGACATACAGTTTTCCCCTACCCTCCTTATCCAAAGTGGCTCCTCTTGTCCACTATAGAAACAATGTTGTTGGCCAAAAGGTCTTGCCTTCCCTTACCCGTTCCAAGGGCCTGACCATTCCTAAAAGGGCCAAAACCACCGCCAACTCCACCCACTCCCCCCCTAAAGGATATTCCCTGTCGGATCAATCACAAAACTGGTCCTTCCTCCTGCTCGGTTAAGTCTCGGCTACCCTCTCATCCCCATTCCAAATGAATCCTTGGACTATCTGGAATGTTAAAGATCTTAATTCCTCCGCCAAACATGTTGTCATTTGCTCCTGCATCAAATCATTTAAAGTAGTTGTTTGTTGTCCCCTCGCAACATTACATCCATTGCCCCTTCTTGGTCCTACATCACCAACTACTCCCACTCCCCCAATGGATGCATCTGGATCCTCTGGAACCCTCATCTTATTCACATCGCCCATGTTGCCTCTTCCTCTCAAGTCATTTATTTCTCATATTCTCCTCCTTCGAGCTCCCCCCTCTCCTTCTTCTCTGTTGTCTATGCTCTTAATTGAGCCCCTGAAAAACTCCCTTTGTGGTCTAATCCCTGCTCCTCCTCCACCCTTTCCTCCCCCCGGGGTGAGGAGATTTAAAAGTGGTTAGGGCTTCTCATGAGAAACTAGGGTACCCCTATTGACATCCTCTCCTCTAACTCCTTCAATGAGTGCATTGAGGATATAGGGATGGATGACCATAGGTGGACGGGTTTTAATCTCACCTGGCACAATCATCATAGTGGGTCTGATAGGGTGGCTTGTAAACTTGACCGTCTTCTCGTCAATGAAGCTTGGCTCTCCTCCTTCCGCTCCTCTCACGCCTGTTTCGATCTTCCCAGCATCTCTAATCGTTCCCCCATCTCCCTTTTCGTTCAGCCCCATATCTCCTTTGGCCCCAAACCTTTCAAATTCTTTGACATGTGGACCCTCCATTAAGATTTTCTTCCCTTGATCAGGGATACACACCCTCTGTGGTCTGATCTCTGCTCCTTCCCCTCCACCCTTTCCTCCATCCCCTGAGGTATTGGAGGAGATTTCAATGCGGTTAGGGCTTCTCATAAGAAACTGGGAGGTACCCCAATTGACACCCTCTCCTCTGACTCCTTCAATGAGTGCACATTCAGGATATAAGGATGACCTCAGGTGGTCGGGTTTTAATCTCAACTGGCACAATCGTCGTAGTGGTTCTGATAGGGTGGCTTGTAAGCTTGACCGCGTTCTTGTCAATGAAGCTTGGCTTTCCTCCTTCCCCTCCTCCCACGCCTGTTTTGATCTTCCTGGCATCTTTGATCATTCCCCCATATGCTTTTTTATTCAGCCCTATATCTCTATTTGCCCCAAACCTTTTTAATTTCTTTGACATGTGGACCCTCTACGAAGATTTTCTTCCCTAAGTCAAGGATACCTAGGCCATCCCCACCACTGTCTCCTCTTCTCCCCTTATTGCCTTTACCAAAAACCTCAAGAGTGTCAAAGTGGTTCTTAAAGCCTGGAACTCCACATTTGGTAACATCTCTGCGCAGGTCAACGCTTGCCAAGAGAAACATGATCTCGTCCAGTCCAGGCTCCAATAGGACCCTATCAACTCTTCCCTGGCTACTGAAGAAAAGTTGGCAAATATGGATCTCTCCTCCCGTCTTGCCTAGGAAGAATCTTTCCTTCGTCAGAAATCCAAGATCAAGTGCCTTGAGCTTGGGGATTCCAATTCGGCTTACTTTCACTGCTCCCTCAAAAGCCGAACAAATGCCAACTCTATTCATAAGCTCATCTCCTGCTCCGGTCAGGAGCTTCTCTCCCCCAATGACATCAAATTTGAAGCGGTTACCTTCTTTGATGATCTCTTCCATCCCCCATCCTCTTTGGCCTCCCCCTCCCTCCCTAAAATCCTTAACAAATTCGTCCATAATCACCTCTTACCATCCCTTCAAGCCATTCTCTCGGATGATGAGATCCTTTTTGCGGTCCTCTACCACAAATCCAATATAACTCCTGGCCCAGATGGTTTCAGCATGGGCTTCTTCTCCTCTTACTGGCACATCATTCGTGATGATCTCATCTTCGCCATCCACAGCTTCTTCCTCATCCCCTCCCAAATTTCTGGCATCAACCACTCTTTCCTCTACCTCATCCCTAAGGAGGGAGCTCGACGTATGACTAACTTTAGGCCCATCACCCCCTACAATCTCCTCTACAAAATCTTTGCTAAGATCCTCGCCAACCGTATCCAAAAGGTCATTGATTCCCTTATTAGTCCAAATAAATAAGCCTTCATAGCTTTTGGACTAAAAAGGGTACCGATGGCTTTGAAAATCTAAGAGCCCATGAACTCAGTCGGCCCTCGTTGAAAATCATGACCGCTGCAACTACCTCCGAGAAAAATCTTGCTTAAACTACTGGTTCCTCAGACTTGCTTGCGATCGCTGGAAAGAACCGATTCTCGGATCTCGAGAAGTTTGATGGTGATGGGTCTGATCTCTCCTTTCTGCCTTCTCCTGGGCAGCCGACTTCCTCCTCTGCTATTCCTTGCTTTTCGTCTGTAGCCCTCTCCCCGGCCACCGCTTCTTCCTCTTCCCAATAGTTTCCCCATTTGTGCTTCACAGACTCCTCGACCTCTGTCCCTGGTACCTCATATCCCCCTGCTGACTCGCCTTTTAATTTTGTGGAACACTCTAAACTAGGTTCATCCTTTTACCCTATTAAACCGTTTTTAGCGGTCCAGCTGCTGAACCGTTTCTCCCGGCCATCTCTTTAGCTTAACTCCACCACTCGACCACCTGACCCACCATTGCTCCACCTTACTCGACCCGCTTACCGCACCCACCAACTCTCAACCTCCATCTGTTGCTCCACCCTTGAACCTGAACCCATCTCCTCAGACACCAACCTCTTGCTCTCTAATCCATGATGCCTCTCCTATGCCTAACTCTAGTTTTGCTTCCTTTGAAGGCTAATTGTCTGCAAACTCTTCATCGGACGTCTGATTTCCTACAACCTCTTCATCGGCAACCTCATGCTGCTTTCCTGGGCCCCTTACACCCTCTGATATCTCGCCACCCAACCTTGTAAGGTCTCGGAATCGCCGCCGGTCCTCCTGCAACTGCTTCTTCCTTGCCGCAGGCTGTTGGGCTCCACCCCTCTATGATCATAGCCCCTTTGGAACCTCAGTCCTCCAGAACCTTAGTCTTGCTGGAGCCAACTGCCCCTGTTTCCACCCTTGCCTTGGAAGGCATTCCTTGTGGTTCTCTGGCCTTGGATGGCCCCAACCGAACAGGCTTCGCCAACAATTCGAACATCACTACCCCCATCCTAGAAGGCCATGGTCCTCCTATCAGCAGTTCCACTAGCACTATAGAAGGCAGTGGACCTCCTATCCCAAGCACTAAACTTTCGACAAGCCAAACACTGGGCACTACTCTCAACTTGCATTCCCATCAGATTTTGGCTACCTCAACGGCCCTAGCTCCTCTAGCTGTCTTGGCTACTTCAGATGTTATCCCGGAAGGTCCCATTTGGCACTGTTTTGGTCTTGGCCAATACCTGTATTAATGTTGACCATAACCAAACTACTTACCCTTGCCCTTCCTTACCCCCTACCCCTGATCAGCTGAGACCAATTCCCTTGCTAAAACCATCAATGAAGAAGAAGAAAACCATCCCCTCCTCTTCCAAATCCACCACCAGACCCAAAGCCAACCCTTTCCCTGTAACCTCTCCTGTCATTGGATACACCCGTAGGTCCTCCCTCCGAAACTCTTCGGCCCCTATTCCCCCCCCACTCTTCGGAACAATTGTTGCCCTCTTCCCCTTGTTCCCAATGATCCCTTGGACCATTTGGAATGTTCGAGGTCTAAACTCTGCGTCCAAGCAAGCTGACATTAGATATCGCATCTGTTCATCCCTTTCTAATCTTTGCTGCCTCCTTGAAACTAGAGTTCTTGAAGAGAATGCCAAGCATATCATCTCCTCCATCGCCTCGTCCTGGTCTTATATCACTAATTATCTTCATAGCCCCAATGGCTGAATTTGGGTTCTCTAGGACCCTAATTCCCATCCCATCAATGACATTTCCTCCTCCGCTCAAGCCATCCACCTATCCATCTCCCAGCCCTTGGGGGCTCACATTTGCTACCTCTCAATCATCTACGCCTATAATCTTACCCCCGTAGATCTTCCCTCTAGATCGATCTCCACTCATCTAGTCCTCTCACGGATTCCAAGCCTTAGGGTATTACGGGGGACTTCAATGCATTCGTTTTAGTCATGAGAAGCACGGAGGCAATCCCATTGACCATCATGTAGTTGATTGCTTTAATGATTATATCGATGATATCAGCCTCAATGATCTTAGATAGTTTGGGGTCAAACTCTCCTGGCATAACAGGAGATCTGGCAGCTCCCGAGCAGCTCGCAAGTTGGATAGAGCTCTAGTCAATGAAGCTTGGCTTGAGTCCTTCCCCTCCTCTCATGCCTATTTTAAGGCTCCAAGAATCTCGGATCACAGCCTTATCTCCATCCATGTTCTCCCCTTCCGCCCCTTTGGCCCTAAACCCTTCAAGTTCTTTAACATATGGGTCTCTCACCCAGATTTCCTCCCTTTAATGAGGGATGCCTGGAACATTCCGATCAATCCTTCCCTCTTCCCCCTCCCCACTCCTTGCCCTTTCCAAAAAGCTGAAGAATGTCAAAGCCTCCCTTAAGCTTTGGAATTCTTCCACCTTTGGCAACATCTCTTTCCGTGTCTCCTCCTGTCGGGACAGACTCACTTCTATCCAATCCAGGATTCAATCTGATCTTCTTAATTCCTCTCTTGTTACTCAGGAAAAATCGATGGCCTCGGAGCTTTCTCTGCTTCTGAGCCAAAAGGAAAGTTTCCTCCGCCAGAAAGCCCGAATCAAGTGGCTTGAGCTTGGAGACTCTAACACTGCCTATTTCAATAGATCCCTCAAATCCCGCAACAACGCCAACTCCATCCCTAAGCTCATCTCCTCCTCATGCAATGAGATCCTCAATTCTGAGGACATAAAAGCCGAGGTTATTAACCACTCTCAGGGTATCCTTTACCCTCCTCCATCGGTTCCTGCCCCCTGTTCCCCATCTTCTCCTCAATAAATTTGTCCCTGAGGATCAGCTTCCCTATCTCCAATCCATTCCTTCTGAAGAGGAAATTCTGTCGGCCATACTCTCCCATAAAGCGAAAAAAGCCCCTGGCCCTGATGGCTTCAGTATGAGATTCTTCACCTCTTGCTGGAACATTATCTGTTTGGATCTCATCAATGCTGTCCGCAGCTTCTTTCTCAATCCTAACCAGATTCATGGGATCAATCACACCTTCCTTTGTCTCATTCCTAAAAAGGAAGGGGTAGCGGTCATGAATGACATTAGACCAATCTCTCTTTGTAATTTTATTCACAAATTTGTGGCCAAAATTCTGTCCAACAGAATCAAAAAAATCATTAACATCCTTGTCAGCCCTAACCAATTCGCTTTTTGCGAGTTGGAATATTGCTAACAACATCAAGCTTTGTCATAAGATTGTTCGCGGATTTAATCGCAAATCTCACTCCTCCGCTGCCCTTCTGAAGATTGACATCCACAAGGCTTATGACACTATGAGCTGGGACTTTATCTCTAAAGTTCTCCTCACAATGTCTTTTCCCCCTTCCTTTGTTCACTGGATTCACTATTACATTTCCTCTCCCATGTTCTCTGTCCTTATTAATGGTTCCCCGGCTGGCTATTTCCCTCCTAGAAGGGGAATTCGACAGGGATGTCCCCTCTCTCCCTTCCTGTTCTCCCTCTCCCTAGAGGTCTTATCTAGATCCATCCAAACTACCACAGACCTCCATTTAATCTCTCCTATTCCTAAATGCAAATCCCAACATCTCACCCACAATGCATTTGTTGATGACATCATGATCTTCTCCAAAGCTGATCTCTCTATTTCCACCATTATGGACTCTCTCATATCCTTTGAGTCTCTCTCTGGTCTCCATATTAATCTGCTCAAGTCTAACCTCTTCCTTTTTGGAGTCTCTTCTGACTCCCATAATATTCTCCTTAGCTTGAAAAGTTTCTCCCCGGGCTCTCTTCCAATTAAGTACCTTGGTCCTCCCCCTTGCTTGAAAACCTGAGTAAGAAGCTTCAGCTCTGGAAAGGCAAACAACTGCTTTATGCAGGCCGTCTAACCCTCATCCGTTCCATACTTTAATCCCTGTACATCTACTGGTCCGGGGTTTATTCTCTTCCTTCAGTCACAATCAAGACCATTGAAAGCATCTTCTGCTCCTTCCTCTGTAAAGGAACAGAATCCTCCAGATTTCATCCTCTCAACTAGAGCAAAGTCTGTCTCCCCAAAGCTGAAGGAGGCCTTGGTGTTAGGCGGATAAAAGATTTCAATTCTGCATTTGGAGAATTGCTTCCAAGCAGAAGAGCATCTGGGTTGACTGGATCCACTCCTACCTCCTCAAGCACCATTCCATCTAGACTTCTCTTGTTCCTCAAGATTGCTCTTGGATATGGAGGAAAATCCTCTCTCCATCCCTTAGCCCTTGACGCCATCACCTTCTCCATAGGTAATGGTCAAACCACCTCCTTATGGATGGATCCTTGGCACCCGGCTGGTATCCTTGCCTCCTTAGTGTCCCCTAGGACCATCTACTCCTCTGGCATCTCCAAATCCACTACTGTCTCCTATAAGATGTCCCCCCTTGCTCAGCTCCTCCCTTGTTAGACCTATAGTCCTCCCTTCCTCATCTCCCTCCTGGCCACTGAGGTAGAGATGATAAATGCACCTGGATTCACATTCACTCATCCAATGGGATTTTCCCATCTGCCTCGGTTTGGTCCTTCATTCGATCCTCTGGCCTGTGGTTCCTTAACGTAACCTTGTTTGATTCAAAGGCTACATTCCCCGCCACTCCTTTACTTTTTGGAGATGCTTCTCCAATTACCTTCCTACCAAGCCTTTCTCATCCACCGTCAAATCCTTATCTCCCCTTTCGGCTGCCTCTGTCCCTATGACTCTGAAGACATCCCCCACCTCTTCTCCTACCCCCTCTCCAGCTCCGTCTGGAATCTGGTTCTCTCTAAATGCTAGGCTTCCTCGAGACCTATTCTTCCTTTTGATAGAGAATGGATTTGGATTGACATGACCTTCTTGGTTGTTATCAACCATATCTGGATAGAGAGAAACATCCGCAGATGGTCGTCCAAATCCTGCTCTCTTGATAAGATTTGGAAAGCCATCTCCTTTGATGTAACCTCCAAATTCCAATCCCTTCCCCTCAAGCCTATTCCCAGTTCCCCCAAGAATAGACATATCATTGCCACTTGGAACATCCAAGTTGACACCATTCCCCATGCCTAGCCCCCCCTTACATCCTCTTTTCTTGTTGCTTCCTCCCTTTTGGGTTATTGCCTTATTGGTTTGCTTTTGGCTGATCTAGTTTTGGATCTGTTGGTTGTATTTTGTTTTCTTTGGTTCTCCTTGTTTGCTAACCTGATCTAGCTCCCCCCCTTTCTCCCCCTTATATTTTCCCTCCCTCTTGGTTATGAATTTATTTATTCATCCAAAAAAAAATATGCCTTTATAGCTGGGAGAAGCATTTCTGATAACATCAACCTTTGCCATGAGATAGTCAAAGACTTCAATCGTAAAGCTCATTCCCCCTACGACCCTTCTTAAGATCGACATTCACAAGGCTTTTCACTCTATCCGTTGGGAGTTCATCTCTAGCGTCCTTCTTTAAATGTCTTTCCCCCCTCCTTTGTTCATTGGATACTCTCTTGCATCTCGAACGTCCTTCAAATTTCTAATAACATCTTCCTTTGCCATGAGATAGTCAGAGACTTCAATCGTAAAGCTCATTCCCCTACGACGCTTCTTAAGATCGACATTCATAAGGCTTTTGACTCTATCCGCTGGGAGTTCATCTCCAACGTCCTTCTTCAAATGTCTTCCCCCCCCCCTTTGTTCACTAGATTCTCTCTTGCATCTCC